>NC_053023.1:164263701-164284758 GCF_003073215.2 Triticum urartu | reverse complement strand
TGAGTCCCTGTGGCTCACAGATTACTATTACACCAGATGCAGGGCCTGATGATTCCGCTCCAGGAGACGCGTTTGAGCTCAAGTGGGAGTTCGACGAAGACTCTCAATGTTACTATGTTTCCTTTCCCGATGATCAGTAGTGGTGCCCAGTTGGGGGTGAACGGGACCGTTGTCTCATGTTGGGTTCTCTTTTATTTTGGTGCCGTAGTCGGGCCATGAGTGTTTGGATGATGTAATGTTATTTATGTACTTGATTGACGTGGCGAGTGTAAGCCAACTATTGTTATCTCCCCTTTATTATTTATATTACATGGGATGTTGTGAAGATTGCCTAACTTGCGACATATGCCTTCAATGCGATTATGTCTCTAAGTCATGCCTCGACACGTGGGAGCTATAGTCGCATCGAGGGTGTTACAGTCTTGGACAAGGTAAAAAGAAAAGAATTCTGCGAGGTCCTGTCACGTGTGAGATTCCCATATGGATTTGCTTCCAACCCTGAAAGGAGAGTCAGTGCAGATGGAAACAAGGTACAAGGGTTGAAAACTCATGACTGCCACGTCCTACTTCAAAGGGTTTTACCTGTTATCCTTAGAGGATTGGGCCACCCTGACTTATACAGAGCAGTTGCAGAGTTGGGACAATTCTTCAGGGAACTCTGCAGTAGGAATATCAGGATAGATGCTTTGGAGCGTCTTAGAGACAAGATACCAACTATCCTATGCGACCTTGAGAAGATATATCCTCCAGCCTTCTTTGGTGTGATGGTGCATTTGGCTGTTCATCTACCTAATGAGGCACTACTTAGAGGTCCGGTACAGTATGGCTGGATGTACCCTATTGAAAGGCGGCTAGGCACTTTTGAAGGGCTATGTTAGGAACAGAGCAAGACCCGAGGGTTCCATTGCAGAGGCCTACATTGCTACAGAAGCGTTGACATTCTGCTCAAAATACATTGAAACAGCTGATCAGCTTAGCAAAGAGGTGGGTGAAGCCAATCCCGGTCTCAATGTTTTCAATTATTCTGTTCGAGTTACAGGGAAGAGTTGACAAGAGGACAAACCTAAAGATTTGGACAAAATGGTTTGGTATGTGTTGAATAACTGTCCTGCGATACTACCTTATATCAAGTAAGTGTAGTACTGCAGCTTATACATTGTAATCTACTAAACTCGCAGCACATTCTTATATATTTAGATGTTTGACGCAATCACTATGTTGTGCAGCATCTACAAAGAGGAGTTACTGCCGAAACATTGACAAACTGGTTATGGCAGGATTTGCGAAATGGTTCAAGAACCATATATGCTTTTGAAGTGCACTGTTAGTTCTTTTAATATATTGAGTACATAAGATGATCAACTTGTCTATTTTCTAACCATAGGTTAAGAAGATGCGGGAGGATGGGCAGGCAGTTGATGATGCCCTTTACTCACTAGCAATGGGTCCTGATACTCGGGTAAGACATTATGAATCTTGCGTTGTTGGAGATGTGCGCTACAACACCCTTGCACGAGACAAAGGCAGGAAGACACAAAACAGTGCCATCGTGAGCACGGATACGTATGACAAAGAGACAACTGAAATGTATGCTAACATAACAGACATTGTTCAGTTGCAGTATATCTCCAGTTTCGATGATCATCGGTGTGTGGTTCTGTTGTGCTGTCGTTGGTATAACTTGTTTTCCAGGATCGCAAAACCCAGAGCTGATGATTATTTCAAATCCATCAATGTCAAGGCGGCGTACCAGACCAACGAGCCTTTTATTTTGGCAAATCAAGCAACACAGATATTTTTCTTGGAAGACACATTTGCACGTAGCGATGACTGGAGAGTATTGCAAAGGTTTGAGCAGAGGAATTCATTTAATGAAGTTGCACAACAAGATGATGCTTACACTGCTCCTGATGTACAAGATAACACAGATGTTCCTAATATCTTTGAGAACCATCACGTCAATGACGCCGGCGAAAAGATTGCATGTCGTGCTGTGGACATACAAGAGTTGATCAAGAAGAAGCCAACGTTCGAGGACGTTGAGGACGAAGAAGAATATGACACCGTGGGGAATTACGATTCAGACTGATACACATGGCGAAGATGTTGACGCTGCTTCTCCGGATGATGATTACATTGCTTTTGTCATATTTGCCTGTCAGAAGATGTTTTTTTATCTACTATGTGAAATTGTGTTTGCTATGACAACTGAAACCTGATGAACATGTTGTTTAGTATTTTGCTGTGAGAACATCACTTGTTATGTATGCTGATTTGTGTTTGGTGATTGTATGACAACTAAAACATGATGACATTGTTGTTTAGTTGTACTCGTATTTGGCTATGAAACTTGAATTTGATGACATAGTTTGCTGCTGGACTGCAATTTGCTCGACGTCTTCGAATGAGAACAAAGCTGACCCGACAGGGCCTCTACTATTTATTTATTTATATGAGCAAAAGGGGATACTCCCTGATTTCCGTTAATAGAAATCATTAGATGTTCACAACACTACGCCCAGCCTGCTACACATGTTTCATTCATTACTATTTTCAGCAAAGTGTTCATGTCGTAGCCACTGAATACATCACGAGTGCCACATACACTGCAAATAAAGAGACAATCATCCTACAGAGCACATCGATTTTTCCCATTATCTTCACAAGCTCTTTCATCTCCTCATTGCTGTCAAGGCCGTTCAGCAGCTGTTGCTTGGCCATGATCGGAGGAACTGCATCTTTAACCTTCTGCTCTGCATCTTCCTCTTCTGCCGTTCCTTCAGTTACTTGTCCAACACCCCAACCTACTGGTATTGGGATTCCTCGGCTAAACAAATAATCAGCTTAGTTGCATTCCCCCACATCAGCAACTTCCCAGAAATACAAATCACACGAATCTTCCCTTTTCTGCATGAATCAAATTGGAAGGTCATCAACCAAACTATTAAAAAAAATCAGCAACTGAAAGCAGCAGAACAACACTTAAACATATTATTACCCCATGATTCGGGCATTTGTAGAAGACTCAGCCAGGGTTGCGGATTGTGGTTGAGACACGACGGATGACTCTGCGTGATTTGCAGCAGTGGCACCACACCAACGGTAGCGGGTTGCGATGAGCAATCGACTGCGGTGCGCGTGCCGGCGGGGGTGTGATGAGACCCACAGGCGATGGTACGGGTGGCGACTTGGCGCATATCTGGTTGTTGCCTACTGAAGAGCAGGTGGACGAGCAGCCAGCAGACATGGTTGCTGTGGCCAGAGCTTTTGATGCTAGGAAGAGTAAGTAGAGAAGAGGAGAAGCGAACGTTGGATATGTCAGTTTCATTACTTGCAGAGTAGCATAGCACCATATATAGTCATAGTCTAGGTTTGGATTCGAACCAGCTACAGGAGCACGTCTTTCTTTTTCTAAAACTCGGCAACATCTCTTTACTGCTACACTAGCTTGTTCTGTACGCCTTCCCAAGTCTTTGATTTTCTTTCCCTTTTTTGCAAGGAAGGAAGGAGGACAAAATTGAGAGTTCCTGGGACTCGAACCCAAGACCTCTCGGTTCAAAACCAAGGGTGCTAGTCACTTATGTGGTGAGCGTTCCCTGTGAGGAGGACGGCAGACGAACGCATTTTCCTCGCAGTTTTCTTCCTATATATAAAAAAGTATGCTACTTGGTGTCCGCTTAGTCAACAAACAATTGTGCCAACCTTGACCATTGGATTGACATTCAACGTCTGTCGCGTTTCTTCAGTCCCTTCTTCCTCGAGCCGCCAAAGCCAAACCAGCGCCGGCGGGACCGTCTACTCCCGCCTCCCACGGCTGGCTGTGATCTTCCCCGGCTCCTGTTCGTTCTCGTCCGAGGCCTCACCATCGTCCTCCGCCTTGGTTCGCTCGCCGCGGCGCCGCCCTCCGGTGTTGTCAACATGGTCAACAACCGAGAGGAATAAGGAGATGATTGTACATGGTGAGGATGACAGTAGGGATCCAGCAGCGCGCGCAGTAATTTTGTTTTTTCGGGATGGAGAAGGGTATCAACTGGGTTGTGCAGGACCCATGGCCCGTCTAGCCCAGGCTTTTATTTCATATGTTTAGCACATGACCAGCCCAGTTTGTTTTTTTCCTTTCTGAAAATGGCTAGCCAGCTATTTTGTTTTTTGCAGAATAACCAACGTAGGCCTACTTGCTTTTCTACGCCCTGCTGGGCCGGAAACCTTTCAAGATGAGGAGGGATGCATTTTGCCCAGAAAATGGGCTATAAGTAATAAGAAATTGGCTATAAGTAATAATAAATGGGATGTAAAATGAAAAAATACAACAAACAAGCAATTAGTTCCAAAATAATGTTTTCTTCCGGATTTTGATATTTTAAATTTCATTGTTTTTGTGCGGGTAAAATTTCATTGAATTTAAATTAAGGTATATTTAGATTTAAAACTAATTTGAATCTGGCTAGAAATTTCGGGCTGTATGCTATTTGGGACAGATTTAGCTGACTTGTGGGTCTACTAGGTTGACGTGTACTTTGGCTTTGTCAACTTAGTCCATAAACATTCTAGTAGCAGTGACCGTTGGATGTTAATCCAACGGTCGTGCTGCTTCTTCAATATCTGATCTTCTTACTCCAGCTGCCCAAACCAGCTCTGGTGGGACTGCCTGCTCCCGCCTCCCGTGGCCGGCTGTGTTGCCGCACAGGCCGCACCGCCCCACCCTACTTCATTGCTGGCCAGGCCATTCCTCTACTCACCCACACCTCCTGTTATTTTCCGGCGACGGCAGCTAGACCAGTAAACCCTCGTACTCCCCACTGCGTGGGCAACCATTGCCGAGTCTTCCCCGGCTCTGTGTCGTTCCCTTCCTAGGCCTCGCCCTCGTCCACCGCCATGGTGCTCTCGGCGCGGTCTGGTCAACGTGGTCAACAAACGACATGCATCGGCCATGGACTGTACGCGCAAAATAATGATTCCTCCACCTGACAGCTGGGACCCACCGGAAGGGCCTCTGTATTTCGCGAAAAAACGTTCCCCCCGCTGACATGTCGGACCCACCAGCTATATCTTCGCACGCAAGGAAGTGCCTCCTTATTACGCACAAAAAAATGAATACCCCCTGCTAGCTAGGACCCACCATAGTGGGAGGATGACTTTTGGGTCAACTAAGTTGACGGGGACAGAGGGTTTTGTCAACTTAGTCAATGTGAATGATTCTAGCTCCAGTGACCATACGATGTCCATCCAACGGCCGTAGTGCTTCTTCAACCTCTGGTCTTCTTGCTCCAGCCGCCCAAAGCAGCGCCGGTCGTGCCGCATGCTCCTGCCTCCCGTGGTCGGCTATGCTGCCGCGGAGGCCTCACCGCCCCCTACTATTCCCACCGCTGGCCAGGCCCTGCAGCGATGGCAGCCTCACACCGCAGCCGAACCAGTGAACCCTCGTACTCCTCTGCGCGCGGGCTTCCACTGTCGCGTCTTCCCCGGCTCCCCGTCGTCCCCTTCCTAGGCCTCGCCGTCGTCCACCACCCTGGTGCTCTCGGTGCATCATGGTCAACGTGGTCAAGGAACGACTTCCATCGAACGTGGACTGTACGTGGAGAGGCTGACAGCTGGGTCCACGGCCGCAGCAAGGAAGTGCCTCCTTATTACGCGGAAAATAATGATTCCTCCACCTGACAGCTGGGACCCATCGGACGGGCCACTGTATTTCGTGGAAAAAACATTTCCCCCTGACTACTGGGACTCACCAGCTTCAAATTCGCATGCAAGGAAGTGCGTCCGGGCAAAAAAAACGATTCGCCCCCCTGACTGCTAGGACCCACCAGCTGCACCTTCGCACGCAAGGAAGTGCGTCCGGGCAAAAAAAATGATTCGCCCCCCTGACTGCTGGGACCCACCGGCTACATCTTCGCACGCAAGGAAGTGCGTCCGGGCAAAAAAAATGATTCGCCCCCCGGACTGCTGGGACCCACCAGCTACATCTTCGCAGGCAAGGAAGTGCCTGATAGTCGGGACCCACCTGGTCGAAGCGTACGTAGAGTTGTCATTCTGGTCGCGAACGTGTACGTACATACTAGTCGATGTAGAGGCGCGCACGTGTCGTAGTAGAGGCGCGCACGTGTCGTAGTAGAGGCGCGCACATAGCATGTACACGTACTTACAGCGGCCAGGGTGCAAGAAAGAAAATACGGCCACGTATGTGTACATACGGGCGGGGTCTCGAACGCCTACTCGTGCATACATACGGCCAGGGCTCGTGTACATGGCTGGGTCGGAACGGAGAAACAGCGTCGTCGTGTTCATGGGGAGGCAACGGAATGCGTCGTGTTCATGGGGAGGCAACGAAATGCGTCGTGTTCATGGGGAGGCAACGGAATGCGTCGTGTTCATCGGGATGCAACGAAATGCGTGGGAGCCAACCGGCTGGGTCAGAACGAAATGCGTGGTCGTGTTCATCGGGAGGGCTTGGATGGAACAGGTGATGGAAACGAGGCCTGGCATACCGCAAAACGGAGGAAACAGACCTCCTACGTTCGGAACGGGGTCCTGTTGATCGAGAGGGGTGTGGCGTACCGCAAAACGGACGAAACGGACCTCCTACGATCGAAACGGGGGTCCTGTTGATCGGGAGGGGTGTGGCGTACCGCAAAACGAACGAAACGGATCTCCTACGGTCGAAACGGGGGTCCTGTTGATCGGGAGGGGTGTGGCGTACCGCAAAACGGACAAAACGGACCTCCTACGGTCGAAACGGGGGTCCTGTTCATCGGGAGGGGTGTGGCGTACCGCAAAACGGGACTCCATGGGATACTGTTCATCACCACCGTCGACCTCCTCCAACCTCCACGGGCTACCGTCGACCTCCTCCAGCCTCCATGGGCTCCTGTTCATCCAGCCTCCACCGCGCGCTACTCCACCGGCTACTGTTCAACCACCCCTCCACGGGCACCCCTCCACCGTCTACTGTTCATCCAGCCCTCCACACCACGGGGTCCTGTTCAACCACCCCTCCACGGGCACCCCTCCACCGTCTACTGTTCATACAACCCTCCACACCACGGGGTCCTGTTCATCCAGAGGCAACGCCACTGCTCACTGTTCATCCACCCCCACCCCCCACCTGTAACACCCCGGATGTGATTTACCCATTATGTACTCCAACTCTTGCCCTTTCCGGCCTTAAGTTATTTTATTTTCTCGGGTTCGGGCCTTTGTCTCCGTGTGTTGTTATCATTGTCATGCATCTCATATCAGGCCATCATGTGCATTGCATTTGCATACGTGTTCATCTCATGCATTCGAGCATTTTCCCCGTTGTCCGTTTTGCATTCCGGCGCTTCGTTCTCCTCTAGTGGTCATTTCTACCTTTCTTTCGTGTGTGGGTATTAAACATTTCCGGATTGGACCGAGACTTGCCAAGCGGCCTTGGTTTACTACCGGTAGACCGCCTGTCAAGTTTCGTACCATTTGGACTTCGTTTGATACTCCAACGGTTAACCGAGGGACCGAAAAGGCCTCGTGTGTGTTGCAGCCCAACACCCCTCCAAGTTGGCCCAAAACCCACCTAAACCCTCTCCATCATCTAGAGCGTTCGATCACGATCGCGTGGCCGAAAACCGCACCTCATTTGGACTCTCCTAGCTCCCTCTATGCCTATTTAAAGACACCCCCGAATTTCTCCTTCCCCTTCCTCCCGAAAACCCTAGATCCACTTCGTCCGCCGCCGCCGGACATTTTTCGCCACCGACGGACGTATCCGTCTCCACACCGCCGCCACGTGTCGCCACACCATTGGCCCGCGCCGCCGCGCCCACAACGCCGTACTGCTCGCGCGTCATCCCGCCGGGGCCCAGGCGGGGCCCTCCCGGCCTGCGCGCCCGAGCCGCCGACCATCCGCCGCGCCGCCTCTCCTCTTCCGCGCCGGCGCCAGACCACCTCGCCGGTCGTTCCTCCACCGCACCGCCGTACGCCACCTCCGACCGCCGCGCCACCAGCTCCGGTGGGCTCGAGCCTCCGCGCCGGCGAGCCGCCGCGCCCGACCGCCGCCCGCCGGCTCCCCTCGGCCTCCTGCGCACCTCCTCGCTCCGGAAATCGGCAAGTCCGGCGACGCCCCTGCTTCCCCGGCGAACTCGAGCTCCGGCCGTCGAACCTCGTAACCCGCGCGTGAACAGTGCAGATCTGGATCCAAAAATCTCAAGGGTTGACTTTTATCCCCGAAACCCTAGTTCATATGCCCTTGTTCATCGTGCTGTAACTTTGCATCCGTAGATCCGTTTCGCGCATATAGCATATCAAAATGTTCGACTCAGAGAGCACATCATTTCATTCCATTGCATCATTTTCATTTGAGTTCATCTTGATGCCCGAAATTCTGTTAGAAGAGTGCTACTTGAGATAATTGTCACATCTGCTGCTCCATTTAGCTATTTGTCATTTTTGCCATGATTATTGTGTGCATGATATGCCCTTGAGCTCTACACGTGTTTTGTTAAGGGTTTTGGCATCTTTCCAGAGGTGCAACCCATGTATTTTTGTGATGTGTGGAGTGACTAGCACAAGCTTGCAAAGTGAGGCACTTGGTAATGCTGATTTCAGGGACTTAGCAATTCCACTAAGTCCTTGATCTGTTTATCTCATATGGCCATATGTTCATGTTGTTTCCTAGTGATCCGTGCCTCTTTTGAGGATGATCAGTAAGGATGATTTGTTAATCTTGTAGTGCTCTATCCATCCATGTCTTTGTTTGCAATTATGGAGCACCCTAAGTTGAGTCAATCGAGCTCTACTTTTGCTATTTCGTGAATCTGGGCAGATTGTCTACTTGTTAGCGATTTTGCCGAGGATGTTGTAGTTGATCCGTGCATGCTATGGTATTGTTCTTGCCATGTCTAGCTTGCATTTTGTGTATTCTTGATGGGTGTATGCTTATATTGTCATGACATGCTCTGTAGTGAGTGCATCGAGCTCGTAAACATGCCTACTTGAAATCTGTTTTCAGCATGCTCCAGTTTTCACCAAGTCTGAAAACTGATTATGTTTTTGCCATGTTCACATGCTTGCAATTGTATTTTCTGTTCCATTTTGGCTCAAGGTCACTAAGGGACATTTGTTAAGCTCTTTGAGTAGCTCCATGCCATGCTTTACTTTGCCATGTTCAGGTCCTGTAGCATATAGTTCTCATGCTCCGAAGAGTGCTACCTGATCTGAAATTCCAGACAAGTGTTAATTTCACGAAGTCTGAGATCTGTTTACCATATGCATTTTTGCCATGCTTTTTTGAACCTGTTAATGGATGAATTGGCCGTAGCTCAGTGCTAGACTTTCGTTAAGCATCATGAATGCATCCCTGCCATGTATTTTGATGCCATGTTTGAATGCTGTAGCATGTTCATCTTGTTGCATTTAGATGGCTACTTGCTGTAAATCGCAGAACGTGGTCATATTTGAATTGCTTGCCATTTCCAAACCGTAACTCCGATTCCGGCGTTCTTTATATCGTTTTCAAGTGATTTCATCTCATATTTCCAGTGGCACACTTGGATTTCCAAGTTTAGGCCAGGTTCATGCATCCCTTGTCAAATCTTGCATATGCATCCCGCATCGCATCCCGCATAGCATACCATCTTTGCATCATATTGTTTGAGCTTTGCACGTGGTTGATTGTGTTCCGTTTGCTTGTTTGTCTTATTTGGGTAGAGCCGGGAGACGAGTTCGCTAACGAGGAGCCCGTTGAGTTTGCTTTCGAGGATCCAGTCAACTTTGACAACTTTGCAGGCAAGCTGATCATACCCTCGAAATCACTACTATCTTTGCTATGCTAGATGCTCGCTCTTTTGCTATGCCTATGATACGATGCCTACCACTTGCTTATCATGCCTCCCAAATTGCCATGTTCAGCCTCTAACCCACCATGTCCTAGCAAATCGTTGATTGGCTAAGTTACCGCTTTGCTCAGCCCCTCTTATAGCGTTGCTAGTTGTAGGTGAAGATTGGAGACCGTTCCTTATTGGAACATTTATTTACTTGTTGGGATATCATTATATTGCCATGTTATCTTAATGCATCTATATACTTGGTAAAGGGTGGAAGGCTCGGCCTCTCGCCTAGTGTTTTGTTCCACTCTTGCCGCCCTAGTTTCCGTCATATCGGTGTTATGTTCCCGGATTTTGCGTTCCTTACGTGCTTTGGTTATAATGGGAACCCCTTGATAGTTCGCCTTGATTAAAGCTTTTCCAGCAATGCCCAACCTTGGTTTTACCATTTGCCACCTAGCCTATTTTTCCCTTGGGTTTCCGGAGCCCGAGGGTCATCTTATTTAACCCCCCCCCCTCGGGCCAGTGCTCCTCTGAGTGTTGGTCCGAACCAGGCAGCCTGCGGGGCCACCTCGGGGAAACTCGAGGGTTGGTTTTACTCGTAGCTTGACCTATCTGAGTGTGCCCTGAGAACGAGATATGTGCAGCTCCTATCGGGATTTGTCGACACATTCGGGCTGTGTTGCTGGTCTTGTTTTAACCTGTCGAAGTGTCTTGAAGAACCGAGGTACCGAGTCTGATCGGAACGTCTCGGGAGGAGGTCTATTCCTTCGTTGACCGTGAGAGCTTGTCATGGGCTAAGTTGGGACTCCCCTGCAGGGATTTGAACTTTCGAAAGCCGTGCCCGTGGTTATGGGCAGATGGGAATTTGTTAATGTCCGGTTTTAATTTACTTGAACTTTAACTTAATTAAAAAGAATCAACAGTGTGAGTTACCGTGAAGGTCTCTTCTCGGCGGAGTCCGGGAAGTGAACACGGTGTGGAGTAATGCTTGCGCAGGCTGTTCTCTAGTTTCTCGTTCGCGCTTTGCCTTCTCTTCTCGCTCTCTTTTGCGTACAGGATAGCCACCATATATGCTAGTCGCTTGCTGCAGCTCCACATATATTTACCTTGCCTTTCCTATTAAGCTTAAATAGTCTTGATCACGAGGGTGTGAGATTGTTGAGTCCCTGTGGCTCACAGATTACTATTACACCAGATGCAGGGCCTGATGATTCCGCTCCAGGTGACACGCTCGAGCTCAAGTGGGAGTTCGACGAGGACTCTCAACGATACTATGTTTCCTTTCCTGATGATCAGTAGTGGTGCCCAGTTGGGGGTGATCGGGACCGTGTCGCATGTTGGGTTATCTTTTATTTTGGCGCCGTAGTCGGGCCATGAGTGTTTGAATGATGTAATGTTATTTATGTACCTTGATTGACGTGGCGAGTGTAAGCCAACTATGTTATCTCCCCTTTTATTATCTATATATTACATGGGATGTTGTGAAGATTGCCTAACTTGCGACATATGCCTTCAATGCGATTATGCCTCTAAGTCGTGCCTCGACACGTGGGAGATATAGTCGCATCGAGGGTGTTACAAGTTGGTAATCAGAGCCTTCCCCGACCTTAGGAGCCCCCATTGCTTGATCGTTTTAGCAGCCTAGTTGTGTCTAGAAAAATGTTTTGAGTCATTTAGGAATTATATATCGGAGAGTTTAGGAATTCTTTTTACTTCACAGTCTCCTCATCGCTCTGGTAAGGCATCCTGACGTAGAGTTTTGACTCTTCTCTTCTCAAATTTCACAAAAAAAAATTAGGATCACGCGGGTATCTTGGAATCGTTCCGATGGTTTTATGACGAGAACATTGTCTTGGTGCCTCCCGTCAGGGGTTTTGTGGAAGTGTCCCGGGGAGTTGAGCTCTGAGGTGTTGTCGTCATAATTTTATCGTTGCAGTTCTGGAATACCTGAGTTTAGTATGCAGACATCGAAAATCTCTTTTATGCAGTTCGTTGGTGAGATAACCTCGACGCCACCCAGTACTGGGGCGGGAGTTCGGGAGTATCGTCATAACTTGTATAACGGATGCTTTTCGAAGGTTGAGGTAGATGGTTTCCGAAGTTTTTCTTGGTTATGTGTTGAAGGATGGATACAGCTGGATGTAGGAATTGCTAGATTGGGTGAGATATTATGCTTCCCCTGTATCCCCAACACCTGATTGCATAACCGGAAAGGTTCGGGAGTTTCATAGGTGGGAATTCTCGTAGCTCTAGTTCTTCTTCCATGAATATTTGGTCTGAGATTGGGATTCCTTACCGAGTATTCATTCTTGATCCGTACCTTGTTGATTTATTTCTCTACCTAAATTCTAAGTGGCTTCTCAATTTATGGATATGTGACCATTTCAAGAGGAATGCATTTGTTCATTTTGTTCGGATGTGAAGACTATATGTTGCAATTTTCATTCCGTTGGATTCAGCTTCATTTTATCTGTCAATGTGCTAACGGTGGGCAACCTCTTCAGGATGGCTCCCGCTAAGAGCACCAATCAGAATCAGAATCAAGATCCGCCACCACCTCCACCTCCTCCGGAGGCATGGCAAGCTGTGATGGCCGCAACCAATGCAAACACACAGTTGATCATGCAAATTCTTCAAGAGCGCAATCAAGGCAACCAAGGGAACCAAAGCAACAATCAGAATCACTTTGCTACACTCAACCAGTTCCTTGCTAATGGGCCAAAGTCTTTCAGCAATTGTGTTGAGGCAACCGATGCTAACGATTGGCTCGTGGATCTGTGCAAGCATTTCGAGTGCAGCAACGTCAGGCCTGAGGACTTCGTCAAGTTCGCTTCCTTCCAACTCAAAGACCAATCTGCAGAATGGTTCCAGCAGTACAAGGATTCCAGAGGTGGACGTTTTATTACCTGGGATGAATTCCGTCAAGATTTCAGAGCTCACCATATCCCTCAGAGAGTGGTTGAAAGCAAGCGTGAGGAATTCCGCAACCTGAAGCAAGGCTCTTTGTCTGTCTATGACTACAACAAGTTGTTTCAGAAGCTCGCCCGCTTTGCTAAGCAGGACGTCCCTGACGAGAAGAGCATGATATACCAGTTCAGTGGTGGTCTTAGAGAAGAAATTCAGCTAGCTCTTGTTCTCTTCGAGCCCTTGAGGTACGATGAGTTCTACAACATGGCACTGAAGCAAGAGGCCGCTCAACTGAGGTGTGATGCTTCCAAGAAGCGAGTCAGAGATGCTACTCCTTCTTCCTCTACTCAAGTGGCCAAGCAGCAGAAGTATTGGCTTCCTCCTCCTCCATTTCGTCAGCCGTATCAGCAGAAGAGCAAAGGTGGCAGTGGATCTTCCCACCCACCCAACCCTGGCTTTCAGAACAAGACTTCGTCTCAAGCTCCAAGATCGAGTGCTCCGTATCACCGTCCGCTTTCAGAGGTCACGTGCAACAAGTGCCAACAGAAGGGTCACTATGCCAACAAGTGTCTCAACTAGAGGCGTCTTCCTCCTCCTCCTCCTGTCAGATCGGCAAGTACAGCTGTGGTCAAGCATAACCCCAAGCACGCCAAGGTCAACTTGATGAATGCAGCTCAGGCAGAGGACTCGTCAGATGTCATCATGGGTAACCTTCCTATTAATGATATTCCTGCAAGAGTTCTTTTTGACACTGGTGCATCGCATTGTTTCATGTCAAAGCCATTTTTTACCAAGCATGAGTTCGTTTCTTCTCATTTGGGTAAAAAAATGGATATCGTTTCTCCTGGCAAACGTTTGAGTGCAAGTCTGGAGGTGCCAGATGTTACTATCACGTTGGGCGACTACAAGTTCCTTTCTTCCCAAATGGTTCTTGGTAACTCGGATATTGATCTTATTCTTGGGATGGATTGGCTTTCTAAGCACAAGGCTCAGCTTGATTGTGCTGCAAGGCAGATTCAATTGACTCATTTGTCTGAGGATGTAATTGTCTTTGCCGCTCGTGATGATACCATCCGTCTATTTTCTCTCAATGAGAAGGGTGAACTGGATGCTATCTCGCAAATTCCAGTCGTTTGCGAATATCAAGACGTCTTTCTAGAAGAGCTTCAAGGAATGCCCCCGCACCGGCCAGTTGAATTCGTCATTGATCTTGAGCCTGGCACGGAACCTGTGTGCAAGCGTCCTTACAAGCTCGGACCTGGAGAGTTGAAGGAGCTGAAGAAGCAACTCGATATTCAAGAGATAATGGGTCTCATCCGGCCTAGTTCTTCTCCGTGGGGCTGTGGTGTTCTTTTTGTGAACAAGAAGGATGGAACGGACCGACTTTGTGTTGATTACCGTCCATTGAACAAGAAGACCATCAAGAACAAATACCCACTTCCCAACATCAACGAGCTATTCGAACAACTCAAAGGTGCTCAAGTATTCTCCAAGCTTGATCTCCGTATGGGTTATCATCAGATTCGAATTCGTGAGCAAGATATTCCCAAGACGGCTTTCAGGACAAGCTATGGTTCATATGAATACACTGTCATGTCTTTTGGCCTCGTCAACGCTCCTCCGACTTTCTCTCGCATGATGAACTTCATCTTCAATGCCTACACCAATGACTTTGTTTTGGTCTATCTCGACGACCTTCTGGTTTTCTCGAAGAACAAGGAAGATCATGCCAAGCACTTGCGTTTGGTACTCGATAAGCTGAGGGAACACAAGTTCTACGCCAAGTTCTCCAAGTGCGAATTTTCGCTCGATGAGGTTCTTTATCTTGGTCATATCATCTCTGCCAAGGGCATTGCGGTGAATCCTGAGAAGGTGTTTGCAATTGTGAATTGGAAACCTCCTCAGAACGTGAAGCAACTCAGTAGCTTCCTCGGTCTCGCAAGCTACTGTCGAAGATTCGTTGAAAACTTTTCTAAGATCACGAAGCCTCTCTCAAATCTTCTCCAGAAGCACGTCAAGTACGTTTGGTCTCCGGAGTGTGACATCGCTTTCAACACTTTGAAAGAGAAATTGATCACTGCTCCAGTTCTGACTCCGCCTCATGAATCCAAGCCGTACGAGGTCTTTTGCGATGCCTCTCTCCAAGGTCTTGGCGCAGTGTTGATGCAAGAGAAGAAAGTTGTTGCTTACACCTCTCGCCAGTTGAAGCCCAATGAGAAGAACTACCCCACTCATGATCTCGAGTTGGCGGCAGTTGTGCATGCTCTTTTGACTTGGAGACATCTCTTATTGGGAAGAAAAGTGGACATCTTCACTACCACAAGAGTCTCAAGTACATCTTCACTCAGCCTAATCTCAACCTCAGGCAGACTCGATGGGTCGAAATGATTCAAGAGTATAATCCAAGTATCGAGTATACTCCAGGCAAGGCCAATGTGATTGCTGACGCATTGAGCAGGAAGGCTTATTGCAACAGCCTGATTCTCAAGCCTTATCAACCCGAGCTTTGTGAAGCTTTCCGCAAACTTAATCTGCAAGTTGTTCCTCAAGGTTTCCTCGCCAACCTTCAAGTCTCTCCTACCTTGAAAGACCAGATTCGCCAAGCCCAGCTTCGTGATGCTATGGTGAAAAAGGTGAAGATTGGGATTGCCAAGAGTCAACCCAAGTACAAGTGCTACCGCCTTGATGACAAGGACACTCTCTTCTTTGAGGAACGTATTGTTGTGCCCAAAGGTGATCTCCGTAAAGTGATCATGAACGAGGCTCACAATTCTCTCCTCTCCATCCACCCTGGGAGTACGAAGATTTATCAGGACCTCAAGCAGGCTTATTGGTGGACTCGAATGAAGCGCGAGATTGCTCAGTTCATGAATGAGTGTGATGTCTGCAGAAGAGTGAAGGCAGAACACCAAAGGCCAGCTGGTCTCCTCCAACCTCTTGCCATTCCAGAATGGAAGTTTGACCACATTGAGATGGACTTCGTGACTGGGTTTCCAAAGTCCAAGCGTGGCAATGATGCTATATTCGTTGTCATCGACAAACTCACTAAAGTGGCTCACTTTCTGCCTATCAAAGAGTCAATCACTGCAGCTCAATTGGCGGAACTCTATACCTCTCGTATTGTCTCTCTGCACGGTATTCCACAAGTGATCTCTTCAGACCGTGGCAGCATCTTTACCTCAAAGTTTTGGGATTCTTTTCAGAAGGCCATGGGCACCAACATCCGCTTCAGCACAGCTTTCCATCCTCAAACTAGCGGTCAAGTCGAGCGTGTCAACCAGATTCTTGAAGATATGCTCAGGACTTGTGTGATCTCCTTCGGCATGAAGTGGGAGGATTGTCTTCCATATGCTGAATTCTCCTACAACAACAGTTTTCAAGCAAGTTCGGGCAAGGCCCCATTTGAAATTCTGTATGGCCGGAAGTGCCATACCCCTCTCAACTGGTCCGAAACTGGTGAACGTCAGCTTTTGGGAAATGACTTAATCACAGAGGCAGAGGAAATGTGCAAAGTCATTCGAGATAACCTCAAAGCAGCCCAATCCCGCCAGAAGAGCTACTATGATAGTAAGCATCGTGATTTGGCTTTCGAGATCGGAGATCATGTTTACCACCGCGTCTCTCCAATGAAAGGTACTCGTCGCTTCGGTATCAAAGGGAAGCTTGCCCCTAGATACGTGGGACCTTTCAAGATTGTCAGCAAGAGAGGCGATCTCGCCTATCAACTCGAGCTTCCTTCAAACTTTGCAAATGTTCATGATGTGTTCCATGCCTCTCAGCTCCGAAAGTGCTTCAAGACTCCTGACCGCACCATCAACTTTGAGGACATTGAGCTCCAAGAAGATCTCTCTTATCGTGAGCACCCAGTTGCTATTCTTGAAGAGACTGAACGCAAGACTCAAAACAAGTCAATCAAATTCCTCAAAGTCAAGTGGTCACACCATTCCGACCGCGAAGCTACCTGGGAACGCGAGGATCACCTCCGTTCTGAGTACTCGGCGTTCTTTCAGTCCTAGATCTCGGGACGAGATCCTTTCGTAGTGGTGGAGTGTTGTAACACCCCGGATGTGATTTACCCATTATGTACTCCAACTCTTGCCGTTTCCGGCCTTAAGTTATTTTATTTTCTTGGGTTCAGGCCTTTGTCTCCGTGTGTTGTTATCATTGTCATGCATCTCATATCATGCCATCATGTGCATTGCGTTTGCATACGTGTTCATCTCATGCATTCGAGCATTTTCCCCGTTGTCCGTTTTGCATTCCGGCGCTTCGTTCTCCTCCGGTGGTCATTTCTAGCTTTCTTTCGTGTGTGGGGATTAAACATTTCCGGATTGGACCGAGACTTGCCAAGCGGCCTTGGTTTACTACCGGTAGACCGCCTGTCAACTTTCGTATCATTTGGACTTCGTTTGATACTCCAACGGTTAACCGATGGACCGTAAAGGCCTCGTGTGTGTTGCAGCCCAACACCCCTCCAATTTGGCCCAAAACCCACCTAAGCCTTCTCCATCATCTAGATCGTTCGATCACGATCGCGTGGCCAAAAACCACACCTCATTTGGACTCTCCTAGCTCCCTCTATGGCTATAAATAGACCCCTCTCGAAAAATCCGGATCCTCCCCCGTCCAAACCCTAAAAATCCACCGCGCCGCGCCGGACACATCCGGTCCGGGCGGACGAAGCTGCCGCCGCCGCCCCGCGCCAATAGTGCGCCGCCACGTGGCACCCGACGCCCGCCGCCGCCGCGGCCCGCATGGGCCCAAGGCCGGCCCTCCCGCGCCGCCTCCCGGGCCGCGCCCCGCGCCGCCTTCCGCCTACCCAGCGCCGCCCGCGCTCCGCCGCCCGCCGTCCTTCTCCTCCGGAGCCGGCAGCCGCGCCGCCCGCGCCGGCCGGAGTTGCTCGCCGCCGCGCCGCCTTAACCCCCGGCGCCGGCCGCCGTGCCAGCGCCGCCCCTCCGCGTCCGAGCGCCGCCACTCCGGCGAGCCCCGGGCCGTCCTCCTCCTTCGTCCGGCCACCGCGGCCCCTACTCCAGCGAGGGATCCGGCCATCCTCGGTCGGCGTGCGCGAGATCTAGATCCGGTGAACAGTAACCCTAATTTTTTCGCGAGGTTGATTTTTCTCTAAGTCCCAGAATTCCAGATCCATGTGTCCTTCTTCCTAGCCCCGTAACTTTGCATTCGTAGCTCCGATTCATGCATATAGCATATCGAAATGTTCATCTCAGAGAGTACATCATTTCATTCCATTGCATCATTTTCATTTGAGTTCATCTTGATGCCCGAAATGCTGTTAGAAGAGGGCTACTTGAGATAATTGTCAGATCTGCTAATCCGTTTAGGTTTTTGTCATTTTTGCCATGATTAATGTGTGCATGATATGCCCTGATGCTCTACATATGTTTTCTTAAGGTTTTGTCATCTTTCCAGAGGTGCAACCCATGTATTTTTGTGATGTGTGTGGTGACTTGTGCAAGCTTGCAAAGTGGTGCACTTAGTAATTCTGATTTCAGGGACTTAGCATTTCCACAAGTCCTTGAGTTGTTTATCTCATATGCTCATATGTTCATGTTGTTTCCTAGTGATCCGTGCCTCTTTTGAGGATGATCAGTAAGGATGTTTTGTTAATCTTGTAGTTCTCTATCCATCCATGTCTTTGTTTGCAATTATGGAGCACCCTAAGTTGAGTCAATCGAGCTCTACTTTTGCTATTTCGTGAATCTGGGCAGATTGTCTACTTGTTAGCGATTTTGCCGAGGATGTTGTAGTTGATCCGTGCATGCTATGGTATTGTTCTTGCCATGTCTAGCTTGCATTTTGTGTATTCTTGATGGGTGTATGCTTATATTGTCATGACATGCTCTGTAGTGAGTGCATCGAGCTCGTAAACATGCCTACTTGAAATCTGTTTTCAGCATGCTCCAGTTTTCACTAAGTCTGAAAATTGATTATGTTTTTGCTATGTTCACATGCTTGCAATTGTATTTTCTGATCCCTTTTGGCTCAAGGTCACTAAGGGACTTTTGTTAAGCTCTTCGAGTAGCTCCTTGTCATGCTTTACTTTGCCATGTTCAGGTCCTGTAGCATATAGTTTTGCTGCTCCGAAGAGGGCTAGCTGATCTGGAATTCCAGACAAGTGTTAATTTCACTAAGTCTGAGATCTGTTTGTCATATGCATTTTTGCCATGCTTGTTTGAACCTGTTAATGGATGAATTGGCCGTAGCTCAGTGCTAGACTTTTGTTACGCATCTTGTATGCATCCCTGCCATGTATTTTGTTGTCATGTTTGGGTGTGTAGCATGTTCATCTCATTGCATTTAGATGGCTACTTGCTGTAAATCGCAGACCGGTGTCATTTTTAAATCGCTTGCCATTTCCAAACCGTACCTCCGATTCCGGCGTTCTTTATATCATTTTCAAGCGATTTCATCTCATCTTTCCAGTGGGACACTTGGATTTCCAAGTTGAGGCCAGGTTCACGCTTTTCCTGTCATTTCTTGCATTTGACATCCCGCATCGCATCCCGCATAGCATATCATCATTGCATCATATTGTTTGGTCCTTGCACGTGGTTGATTGTATCCTTGTTGATTGTTTGTCTTGTTTGGGTAGAGCCAGGATACGAGTTCGCTAACGAGGAGCCCGTTGAGTTTGCTTTTGAGGATCCAGTCAACTCTGACAACTGTGGAGGTAAGATGATCATACCCTCGAAATCACTACTATCTTTGCTATGCTAGTTTGCTCGCTCTTTTGCTATGCCAATGCTATGATGCATGCCACTTGCTTTCAAGCCTCCCAAATTGCCATGTCAAACCTCTAGCCCACCATTGTCCTAGCAAACCGTTGATTGGCTATGTTACCTCTTTGCTCAGCCCCTCTTATATTGTTGCTAGTTACAGGTGAAGATTGAAGGCCGTTCCTTGTTGGAAGATTTATTTACTTGTTGGGATATCATTATATTGCTAAGTTATCTTAATGCATCTATACACTTGGTAAAGGGTGGAAGGCTCGGCCTCTCGCC
Organism: Triticum urartu; assembly: GCF_003073215.2. NCBI lineage: Eukaryota > Viridiplantae > Streptophyta > Magnoliopsida > Poales > Poaceae > Triticum > Triticum urartu. Next base: position 164,265,035 of record NC_053023.1, on the reverse strand, counting down.
TAGTGTTTTGTTCCACTCTTGCCGCCCTAGTTTCCGTCATATCGGTGTTATGTGCCACCTAGCCTCTTTTTCCCTTGGGTTCTACAGACTCAAGGGTCATCATTATTTTGACCCCCCGAGCCAGTGCTCCTCTGAGTGTTGGTCCACCTGTCAACTACCGGTGGCCACCAGGGGCAACTCTGGGCTGGCCTACCCATACCTAGGAGAATCTGAGTGTGCCCTGAGAAAGAGATATGTGCAGCTCCTATCGGGATTTGTCGGCACATTCGGGCGGTGTTGCTGGTCTTGTTTTAACCTGTCGAAGTGTCTTGAATTACCGAGATACCGAGTCTGATCGGAACGTCTTGGGAGGAGGTCTATTCCTTCGTTGACCGTGAGAGCTTTTCATGGGATAAGTTGGGACTCCCCTGCAGGGATTTGAACTTTCGAAAGCCGTGCCCGCGGTTATGGGCAGATGGGAATTTGTTAATGTCCAGTTGTAGATAACTTGAACCTTAATTAATTAAAATGAATCAACTGAGTGTGTTACCGTGACGGCCTCTTCTCGGCGGAGTCTGGGAAGTGGACACGGTGTTGGAGTAATGTTTGCGCAGGTTGTTCTCTAGTTTCTCGCTCGCGCTTTGCCTCCTCTTCTCGCTCTCTTTTGCGAATAAGTTAGCCACCACATATGCTAGTCGCTTGCTGCAGCTCCACATATTTACCTTGCCATACCTATTAAGCTTAAATAGTTTTGATCGCGAGGGTGTGAGATTGTTGAGTCCCTGTGGCTCACAGATTACTATTACACCAGATGCAGGGCCTGATGATTCCGCTCCAGGAGACGCGTTTGAGCTCAAGTGGGAGTTCGACGAAGACTCTCAATGTTACTATGTTTCCTTTCCCGATGATCAGTAGTGGTGCCCAGTTGGGGGTGAACGGGACCGTTGTCTCATGTTGGGTTCTCTTTTATTTTGGTGCCGTAGTCGGGCCATGAGTGTTTGGATGATGTAATGTTATTTATGTACTTGATTGACGTGGCGAGTGTAAGCCAACTATTGTTATCTCCCCTTTATTATTTATATTACATGGGATGTTGTGAAGATTGCCTAACTTGCGACATATGCCTTCAATGCGATTATGTCTCTAAGTCATGCCTCGACACGTGGGAGCTATAGTCGCATCGAGGGTGTTACAGTCTTGGACAAGGTAAAAAGAAAAGAATTCTGCGAGGTCCTGTCACGTGTGAGATTCCCATATGGATTTGCTTCCAACCCTGAAAGGAGAGTCAGTGCAGATGGAAACAAGGTACAAGGGTTGAAAACTCATGACTGCCACGTCCTACTTCAAAGGGTTTT
>NC_053023.1:164175035-164262701 GCF_003073215.2 Triticum urartu | reverse complement strand
TCACCCCCCCTCTAGGCATACTTTCGATCCTACAAGTGGTATCAGAGCTTTGGTCTCCATTTGCCTTGATTTCCATAGCTTTGGTGATCATAGCCTTGGTTTCACAACCAAGGAGAGTATGGCGTCTAGTGAGGGAAATTACCACCGTAGAGGTCCTTACTTTGATGGTACTAATTTTGCTAGTTGGAAGCATAAGATGAAAATGCATATTCTTGGACATAACCCTGCCGTTTGGGATATTGTGTGTATTGGCTTGCAAGGTGAATTCTTTGATGGGAGAGAACCGAACCGTGAGGCTAGCGCGGAAGAGTTGAAGATGCTGCAATACAATGCTCAAGCTTGTGATATTCTCTTCAAAGGATTGTGCCCTGAAGAATTCAATAAAATTAGCCGTCTTGAGAATGCAAAGGAAATTTGGGATACTTTGATTGATATGCACAAAGGTACCGACTCCGTCAAGGAATCCAAATTGGATGTGCTTCAAAGTCAACTTGACAAGTTCAAAATGAAGGATGGTGAAGGTTTTGCTGAAATGTACTCTAGGATTGCTCTCATCACAAATGAGATTGTCGACTTATGAAGTGAAGAGATGACCGATATATTCATCATCAAGAAGATCCTAAGAGCCTTGGATGGAAAATATGATACTGTGTGCACATTGATCCAAATGATGCCCAATTACAAAGATCTCAAGCCAACAGAAGTCATTGGAAGGATTGTTGCTCATGAGATGTCGCTCGAGGATAAGGAAGAGCTTCACAACAAGTCAAGTGGTGCTTACAAAGCCTCATGTGATGCTCCCACATCATCAAGTGAGAAACAAAACTTCAATGAAGAATTGATCCTAATGGTGAAGAACTTCAATAGGTTTTACAAGAGTAGAAGCAAGGAAAGAATTTTCAAGTCAAGGTCCTACAATGACAAAAGATCTTCAAGTCGTGAACGTAATTGCTACAATTGTGGAAGACCTGGACACTACTCTAATGAGTGTACGGCTCCCTACAAAAGAAGAGAAGATATTCCCAAAAGAAGGAGTAGAAGAGAAGAATCACCACCAAGAGAGAGAAGGAGTAGAGATGACCGTTATGAACAGAGAACATCACGGAGAAGCAAGGATTCGGAAAGGAAGGACAAATCATCAATGGCCTACACAAAATGAAGACATCAAGCTCATGTTGGTGAATGGGTATCCGGCTCCGACTCTGACGATCACTCCGAGAGAAGTTATCACTCCGACTCCGAATATACTCAAGATGAAGGTGTTGTCGGTCTAGCACTTGTGTCAACCAACTCCTACAACTTATTTGAGTCACCAAATTAAGGAATTGGAAGATGCTTCATGGCTAAAGGCCCAAAGGTATCACACCCGAGTATGTTGATTTCAATAGTGATGAAGATGACTTGCTAGGTGATGATGATTTACTTGTTGACAATTCTAGTGATGAAAACTATGATGAACTTGCTATTAATCGTGCTAATCAAGACAAAACGAATGACGATGATAAGAAGGAGATTGAGCATCTAACTAAAGAGCTAAACACTCTTAAGTTAGCTCATGAAACTACCTTGGAAAATCATCGAGAACTTTTAAAGACTCATGAGAAGTTACGCTTCAAAAACCTCAACCTTGAGCAAGAGCATGGGTTCTTAATAGCGATCAATGATGACCTTCGCAAGAAAAGTTCTTCTTACATTGCCAAATGTTTACTCTTGTCTACTTACATGCCACAAGTTAAATCTAGCAACAAGAGTAAGAAAGATTATTCTTCTAGTAGTAGAAATAATCACGCTAAACCCAATGATGTTGCTTCTAGTAGTTCTCTTGATTCCACTAATGATTCTCTTAGCCAAGTTACACTTGAGCAAGAAAATAGCTTATTGAAGGGAATTATAGAGAAATGTGTTTACAAGAGCCTTGCCGGAAGTAAGCAATTTGAGGAAATTGTACGCAAGCAAGGAAGACAACGAAAGAATCAAGGTGCTGGTTTTGAACGAAAGTTCAATGCCAATGGAGTTGAGTGGGAAGAAGATCAATACCCCAATAAGAAATTTGTTCCTCAATAAGAGAAGTATGATCCTACTTCTTTCCAAGGAACACAAGCTCAAGATGATCTTCCACCACAAGACCACAATCAAAAAGCTAAGGACAAGCTTCAAGAGGAGATTGATGCATTTGAGGAAGCTCCCAAAGCCTTGGTCAAGTGGGTTCCCAAGACTACATCAAGTTCCACTTCATAAAGTACGACTACAACTCCAAGGATTCCCATCAAGATGGTGTGGATCCCTAAGAAGAAGAACTAGAGAGTTCTTGAGGGTGACTCTGCCAACATACTTCACTCATATCATTTTGGCGAGGACAAGTGCAAACAACTTCCATATATTGCACTAGTTCAAGGAGTCACAAACCCTCTTGTTGGTAAGACAAGGGACAAGGTAACCTAATGTTTTCATGGCCATCATCGTATGTGAACATCAGTCTATGTCTATGGATATCCTTGTTTGTTCCTTGTGGGACTAACCTGTGTAGGTATTGAAAGTGCAACTCACTCCAAAGGATTGCTCCAAAGGATCTACATCAACATTGAGCATCTACATCTTCAACACCTACATGAAGTCATCATCGACAAAACCCAAGGTTAGTTCATCCCTCTTAGGGGGGATATCACATCTAGGGGGAGCTTTACTCTAATCGATTGAGATAAAGAAACTCTAATGGTGTGAACACAACAATGCTTTATGTAAAAGTGGCAACCCCACTTGTGCTTAAACGATGAGTATGACCTACGATCAAATGTTCTCATTTGACTCCTAAGTCAATATACTCATATATAGTTGACCTAGTCATCGCCAAATTGCTTGATAGATGCTAGAGTGTTTGTGCATGCTTTTTCACATATTTCATTTGCCATCTTATTGTGTGAGCATGTTGGATGCATATTTTACTCATTCGAGGACATCCATTTGTTGCTTTGATTGTTTGGATTTTTCTCCTTTGCCAAATGGATGGACAAGAATGCCTAAGAACTCCCTCTAGCTATCTACTCCCTCCGTTCGGAATTACTTGTCTCGGAAATGGATGTATCTGGAACTAAAATACATCCAGATACATCATTTCTGCGACAAGTAATTCCGAACGGAGGGAGTATGATTTTCTTGTCTCAAACACTATTCATGCTACATCACAAAATTTGATCAAGTCATTCGAACCACTCTGTGTGAGGAGCACTTGGAGTCCCCGATTCATCATAGACTTAAACTTCCAAAACCTCTTTTTGCATTTTGGTATGACCGATTCATCCAATTTGGTCACACCGAGATCACTAAGTTGATCTAGGTTTTCAATCTCGGTGCAACCGATTAGAACTTTTCGGTCACACCGAGTTGTAGCAACCCCTTGCGATTCTACATCTCGGTGCCACCGAGTTGTTCCACTCGGTCACACCGACAGGGTCGGGATGTATATACCAATGGGTGAGACTTTGGAAATTCCTTCAAAACCTCTCAGCCCGCGCGTGTCCTGCTCTGCCGCCTCGGGTCTCCGGATCGTCCTCTCGCCACCAACGACCTCCCACTGCTGGTTTCTGTCACCATCAACGGATTTCAGGCCCTCCGATGCTGCCGTAGTGAACTCCGCCAAATTAGGGTATGAGTTCGATCTTTTGTGCTATTCCTTTAACTCCTATTTGTAGCACATTACTTTGCCATGATCATGACGACGTATGCAATCAATCTATCCACTAAAAACATCCCTTAGGTTAGGTTTGATTTGAAAATTTAGGGTTAGGTCTCCGCCGGACTCATCTTGGACCGAGCGAATTGTAGAAATCGGTCTCACCGATTTGGCTTAGGCCATTGCAGTTGCACTTTCGGTCTGACCAAAAACTGTAAATCGGTGTGACCGAGTTCGATTCTTTGTGAAACCTAGCAGTCTTGGTGCCACCGAACTGAGACCTGGTCTGACCGAGTTCACTAGTTTAGGTTCCAAAAGCTGCTTCGGTATCACCGACTTTACAAATCGGTAGCTTTGAAATGCTTTTTGTGAAGAACTAAAACGAAGTTTTTAAGTCATTCTTTTTGCAAAAACTCTGCACTTTGTGATGCTCATCCACTCTACCTCGTCCATATCTATTCACAGGGTCTGCTGTCAGTAAGTTTGCAGAAATGTCTGACCAGAGTGACATCCAGAACAAGTCAGAGGAATAGGTACAATTGAGTGAGGGCACTAGTCCCTCTAGCACTTCTGATGATGGCAGCAGGAGCACACCAAGCAACTTGCCCAAGGCAGCCACCAGAACAAGGAAGAAGAAGACCTCAGATTCTGAAGATGAGGATTATGTGGCTGTTGAGGAGGACGTCGGCTCCAAGAAGAAGGTGTTGAAGAAAGAGTATGGCAGAGTTGCATCAACTAAGCCTAGCTTTCGCAAGAAGGCCCCTGCCAAGAGGGTGCCAGCCTTAAAGGTGAGAGCCTCAACTGCTGAAACCTCCAAGCCAACTGAAGAGGTTGTTGGAGAAGGAAAGAAAAGGAAGGAAAGGGTCAACAAAACCACTGCCAGAGTGCTTGGTAGATCCTCCATTATGAGAAATTTAGAAGAAGAGGAGGAGGAAGAGGATGCTGCACCAGCACCCAAGTCTCAGAAGCTTATGGGAGATGCAATCAAATCAGGGGCTGCTCCATCTAAGCCCAAATCTGCTCCCAACGCTGCTGCCAGAAACCCCCAACGCCAAGGAGGAACACCAGGAGTATACCTGCTAAGGAGAAGAATAAGGCCCCAGTGCCTCAAGCTGAAGAAGAGGAATATGATTCTCTTGTTTTGAGGAAGTTGAAGCCCAAAATTCCTGACCACAATGATGCTCATCTAGTCGCTGAGGACATGCACATCAGGAAAGATGTAGGATTGAGATTGTGGAGACAGTCTGATCCCTATGCTGTTAGGAGGAGGACTGCAGTTGACTACAGGTTCCATACAAAGGAACAACAAGATTTCTATGAGACAATTTTGCTTGACATGAAGCCCTTAGTGTGTGACATGAAATGGGTGGACTGGGAGTTCATCCGGGAAAATGAAGATCACTTCCCTGGAGTATATGACAGCTTTAAGGCATGTGGAGTTGATGAATTCGTAGGACAAAAGCTCACCAAGTGGAATGATGAGTTGATCATGCAGTTTTACTCCACTGCCCACTTCTATCCAGATGGAAGGATAGTTTGGATGTCTGAGGGTACTAGGTACCAGTCCACAGTTGATGAATAGTCCAAGCTAATCAATGCCCCAGAGGAACATGAAGATGACTTGGATGTGTATGCCACCAAGAAGAAAGACCACAACTCCATGGCAAACATGTACAAAGAGATCCCTGATAAAGATTTGGAGACACACAAGCTTGGATCTGTACATTTCTTATTGTCTGGTCTGCCTACGATCAACATGATCTTAAGGCACACATTGCTACCCAAGTCAGGAGATCACAAGCTGATCAGAGGACACTCCATCAACATGCTGCAAATTTTTTATGTTCCCCAGAAGTTCAAAGTTATGAGCCTGATTGTAGAAACTGTCAAAAGGACTGTTGCTGATCAAAAGAGGAGTTGTGGGTATGCTCCACATATCGAGGAGCTCATCAATTCTAAGATGGGCACGGGGACTTATTTTCTGGACAAGGAGCATATACCCTTACATCCTTAATTTGAAGACAACACTATTGTGATGAATGAGGAGGAACCATCATCAGCTCAAGTCCAGGAGAAGAGAGCCAAGGAAAAGGCTGAGAAAGCTGCCCAGATGCTAAGTGTTGAAGAGGCATCTCGAGTCTTCCTGAAGAGCAAGCAAGATTAGTTAGGCTATCTGATTCAAGCTACACTGAGGATTGAGAAGGGCTTGGCCACCCTGACTCGGAATCAGGAGAGCCTGGAGAGGATTGTGGAGACAAAATTATATGATCTTGATCTCAAGGTGACTGAGATACAGACTGCAGTTGAGCAGCTTCAGGAGGAAGCATAGGAGAGGAGAGGAAAAGCAACCACTGATGATTTTAACCATGTGCCATGAGGTCCAAGGTCTGCTGCAGTGCCAGTCTCAGATGCCAGAGCTTCAGTGTCAGCACTAGCAGCTACAACTCCAGTGCCACCTCCAGCATCCCACTCCATTAGCTCCAACTAGATTGTCGGAAGCCTTCATCCTTGGAGTTCTATCTACACCACCTCCCGAAGACCAAGCCTGAGAGACGTATAGCACTATGCATTTTCAAATTTTTTGGTAACTTGTTGCCAAAGGGGGAGAAATATGTATCGATCATAGGCTTCGAGAGAGAGTGTCTGCTTTTTATCTCTCTTGCTTTTGGTTGAACCTCTTTTGTGTGCCTGTGTGAGATACTTCATGTCCTTATGTCCTTGTGAGATACTTATGTGATCATGTGGTTGATCATATGCTACATTAACGTTTGGTTGAATGATGCTATCCTTTATATTCCATATATGATCATTCACTTGCTTGGTGATGAGTGCATGCTTTTAATTTCTATCATTTTAAGCGCTCCACCAAGATGTATGTGACATGGAAGAGTAACCCATGATCCTAATTGATTGTGCATTTGCATTCAAAAGAAATTTTTAAATAATGCACAAATTTAGGGGAGATCTTGCTTATCACATACTTCTCAAAGCGACGATGTTTTTCAATCTTATAATCATTTGTCGAAGCTTTGATCTATATGTTGTCATCAATTACCAAAAAGGGGAGATTGAAAGTGCAACTATCCCTGGGTGGTTTTGGTAATTCCTAACAACATATAGCTCATTGAGATAATGCTACTTGAAGATAAATATTTCAGGAAAAGCTCAATGATTGGCATGGCATGGATTAGAAAGTGGTCCCCTGAAAATGCTAAGGACAAAAGATTGGCTCAAGCTTAAAGCACAAGACTCTACATTTTACTTTTAGTGACCCAAGTGTTGGGGAACGTAGTATTTCAAAAAAAATCCTACGCACACGCAAGATCATGGTGATGCATAGCAACGAGAGGGGAGAGTGTTGTCCACGTACCCTCGTAGACCGAAAGCGGAAGCGTTAGCACAATACGGTTGATGTAGTCGTACGTCTTCACGATCCAACCGATCAAGTACCGAACGCACAGCACCACCTAGTTCAGCACACGTTCAGCCCGATGACGTCCCTCGATCTCCGATCCAGCCGAGTGTTGAGGGAGAGTTTTGTCAGCACGGCGTGGTGATGATGATGATGTTCTATCGACGCAGGGCTTCGCCTAAGCACCACTACAGTATTATCGAGGTGGACTATGGTGGAGGGGGGCACCGCACACGGCTAAAAGATCAAATCAATTGTTGTGTCTTTGGGGTGCCCCCTGCCCCCGTATATAAAGGAGCAAGGGGGGAGGTGCGGCCGGCCAGGAGGAGGCGCACCAGGAGGAGTCCTACTCCCACCAGGATTAGGACTCCCTCCCTTCCTTGTTGCATTATGAGAAGGGGGAAAGAGGAGGGAGAGAGGAAGGAAAGGGGGGGCGCCGCCCCTGTCTCCTTGTCCTACTCGGACTAGAGGGGGAGGGGCGTGTGGCCCTGCCCTAGCCGCCTCTCCTCTTCTCCACTAAGGCCCACTATGGCCCATTAAGCCCCCGGGGGGTTCCGGTAACCCCTCGGTATTCCGGTAAAATCTCGATTTCACCCGGAACATTTCTGATATCCAAATATAGGCTTCCAATATATCAATCTTCATGTCTCAACCATTTTGAGACTCTTCGTCATGTCCATGATCACATTCGGGACTCTAAACAACCTTTTGTACATCGAAACTCATAAACTCATAATATAACCGTCATCGAAACTTTAAGCGTGCGGACCCTACGGGTTCGAGAACTATGTAGACATGACCGAGACACGTCTCCGGTCAATAACCAATAGCGGAACCTGGATGCTCATATTGGCTCCCACATATTCTACGAAGATCTTTATCGGTCAGACCGCATAACAACATACGTTGTTCCCTTTGTCATCGGATGTTACTTGCCCCAGATTCGATCGTCGGTATCTCAATACCTAGTTCAATCTCGTTACCGGCAAGTCTCTTTACTCGTTCTGTAATAGATCATCTCCCAACTAACTTATTCCTTTTGAATCGACAGTAGATTGGGCTTCATAGCTACTTTCATTCTAAAGACGAATATTAGTCAATAGGCAGGCTTCTTTCAGTAGCAAACATATTCATTTTCACCGGGCTCCGCGCACCTTTGGTACTTCTGGTTGCAATGCTTGCAAGGCTTATAGTGATGTGCATTGCCGAGTGGGCCCATAGATACCTCTCCGACAATCAGAGTGAAAAATCCTAATCTCGAAATACGCCAACCCAACAAGTACCTTAGGAGACACTTGTAGAGCACCTTTATAATCACCCAGTTACGCTGTGACGTTTGGTGGCACACAAAGTGTTCCTCCAGTAAACGGTAGTTGCATAATCTCATAGTCATAGGAACATGTATAAGTCATGAAGAAAGAAATAGCAACAAACTAAGCGATCAAGTGCTAAGCTAACAGAATAGGTCAAGTCGATCACATCATTCTCCTAATGATGTGATCCCGTTAATCAAATGACAACTCATGTCTATGGTTAGGAAACATAACCATCTTTGATCAACGAGCTAGTCAAGTATAGGCATACTAGTGACACTCTATTTGTCTATGTATTCACACATGTATTATGTTTCCGGTTAATACAATTATAGCATGAATAACAAACATTTATCATGATATAAGGAAATAAATAATAACTTTATTATTGCCTCTAGGGCATATTTCCTTCAGTCTCCCACTTGCACTAGAGTTAATAATCTAGTTCACATCGCCATGTGATTTAATACCAATAGTTCACATCACCATGTGATTAACACCCATAGTTCACATCGACATGTGAGAAACACTCAAAGGGTTTACTAGAGTCAATAATCTAGTTCACATCGCTATGTGAATAACACCCAAAGAGTACTAAGGTGTGATCATGTTTTGCTTGTGAGAGAAGTTTAGTCAATGGGTCTGCCACATTCAGATCTATAAGTATTTTGCAAATTTCTATGTCAACAATGCTCTACACAGAGCTACTCTAGCTAATTGCTCCCACTTTCAATATGTATCCAGATTGAGATTTAGAGTCAGCTGGATCAGTGTCAAAATTTGCATCAACGTAACCCTTTACGGCGAACCTTTTTTTTGTCACCTCCATAATCGAGAAACATATCCTTATTCCACTAAGGATAATTTTGACCGCTGTCCAGTGATCTACTCCTAGATCACTATTGTACTCCCTTGCCAAAAATAGTGTAGGGTATACAATAGATCTGGTACACAGCATGGCATATTTTATAGAACTTATGGCCAAGGCATATGGAATGACTTTCATTCTCTTTCTATCTTCTGCCGTGGTCGGGCTTTGAGTCTTACTCAGTTTCACACCTTGTAACACAGGCAAGAACTCTTTCTTTGACTATTCCATTTTGAACTACTTCAAAATCTTATCAAGGTATGTACTCATTGAAAAACTTATCAAGCGTCTTCATCTATCTCTATAGATCTTGATGCTCAATATGTAAGCAGCTTCACCGAGGTCTTTCTTTGAAAAACTCCTTTCAAACACTCCTTTATGCTTTGCAGAATAATTCTACATTATATCCAATCAACAATATGTCATTCACATATACTTATCAGAAATGATGTAGTGCTCCCACTCACTTTCTTGTAAATACAGGCTTCACCGCAAGTCTGTATAAAACTATATGCTTTGATCAACTTATCAAAGCGTATATTCCAACTCCGAGATGCTTGCACCAGTCCATAGATGGATCGCTGGAGCTTGCATATTTTGTTAGCACCTTTAGGATTGACCAAACTTTCTTGTTGCATCATATACAACTCTTCTTTAATAAATCCATTAAGTAATGTAGTTTTGTTTATCCATTTGCCATATTTCATAAAATGTGGCAATTGCTAACATGATTCGGACAGACTTAAGCATAGATACGAGTGAGAAACTCTCATTGTAGTCAACACCTTGAACTTGTCAAAAACCTTTTTGTGACAATTCTAGCTTTGTAGATAGTAACACTACTATCAGCGTCCGTCTTCCTCTTGAAGAACCATTTAATCTCAATGGCTCGCTGATCTTTGGGCAAGTCAATCAAAGTCCATACTTTGTTCTTATACATGGATCTCATCTCAAATTTCATGGCCTCAAGCCATTTCGTGGAATCTGGGCTCATCATCGCTTCCTCATAGTTCGTAGGTTCGTCATGGTCAAGTAGCATTTCCTCCAGAACAGGATTACCGTACCACTCTAGTGCGGATATCAATCTGGTTTACCTACGAGGTTCGGTAGTAACTTGATCTGAAGTTACATGATCATCATCATTAGCTTCCTCACTAATTGGTGTAGTAGTCACAGGAACATATTTCTATGATGAACTACTTTCCAATAAGGGAGCAGGTATAGTTACCTCATCAAGTTCTACTTTCCTCCCACTCACTTCTTTTGAAAGAAACTCCTTCTCTAGAAAGGATCCATTCTCAGCAATGAATATCTTGCCTTCGGATTTGTGATAGAAGGTGTACCCAACATTTTCTTTTGGGTATCCTATGAAGACGCACTTCTCCGATTTGGGTTTGAGCTTATCAGGTTGAAACTTTTAAGCATTGCAACCTCAAACTTTAAGAAACAACAGCCTAGGTTTCTTGCCAAACCATAGTTCATACGGTGTCATCTCAACGGATTTAGATGGTGCCTACGTGAATGTAGTTGTCTCTAATGCATAACCCCAAAACGATAGTGGTAAATCGATAAGAGACATCATAGATCGCACCATATCTAATAAAGTACGGTTACGACGTTCGGACACACCATTACACTGTGGTGTTCCAGGTGGCGTGAGTAGTGAAACTATTTCACATTGTTTTAACTAAAGGCCAAACTCGTAACTCAAATATTTTACTTCTGTGATCATATCGTAGAAACTTTTATTTTTGTTACGATGATTCTCCACTTCACTCTGAAATTCTTTGAACTTTCCAAATGTTTCAGACTTGTGTTTCATCAAGTAGATATACTCATATCTGCTCAAATCATCTGTGAAGATCAGAAAATAATGATACCTGCCGCGAGCCTCAATATTCATCGGACCACATACATCAGTATGTATGATTTCCAACAAATCCGTTGCTCGCTCCATTGTTCCAGAGAACGGAGTCTTAGTCATCTTGCCCATGAGGCATGGTTCGCAAGCATCAACTGATTCATAAGAAAGTGATTCCAGAAGCCCATCAGCATGGATTTTCTTCATGCGCTTTACACAAATATGACCTAAACGGCAGTGCCACAAATAAGTTGCACTATCATTATTAACTTTGCATCATTTGGCTTCAATATTATGAAAATGTGTATCACCACGATCGAGATCCAACAAACCATTTTCATTGGGTGTATGACCATAGAAGGTTTTATTCATGTAAACAGAACAACAATTATTCTCTAACTTACATGAATAACCGTATTGCAATAAACATGATCCAATCATATTCATGCTCAACGCAAACACTAAATAACATTTATTTTAGGTTTAACACTAATCCTGAAAGTATAGGGAGTGTGCGATGATGATCATATCAATCTTGGAACCATTTCCAATACACATCATCACTTCACCCTTAACTAGTTTCTGTTCATTCTGCAACTCCCGTTTCGAGTTACTATTCTTAGCAACTGAACTAGTATCAAATACTGAGGGGTTGCTATAAACACTAGTAAAGTACACATCAATAACATGTATATCAAATATACCTATGTTCACTTTGCCATCCTTCTTATCCGCCAATTACTTGGGGTAGTTCCGCTTCCAGTGACCAGTCCCTTTGTAGTAGAAGCACTCAGTTTCAGGCTTAGGTCCAAACTTGGGTTTTTTCATTTGAGCAGCAACTTGCTTGCTGTTCTTCTTGAAGTTCCCCTTTCTTCCCTTTGTCCCTTTAATTGAAACTAGGGGTTTTGTTTACCATCAACACTTGATGCTTTTCTTGATTTCTACCTTCATCAATTTCAGCATCACGAAGACCTTGGGAATCGTTTCCGTTATCCCTTGCATATTATAGTTCATCACGAAGTTCTACTAACTTGGTGATGGTTACTAGAGAATTCTGTCAATCACTATTTTATCTGGAAGATTAACTCCCACTTGATTCAAGCGATTGTAGTACCCAGACAATCTGAGCACATGCTCACTGCTTGAGCTATTCTCCTCCATCTTTTAGCTATAGAACTTGTTGGAGACTTCATATCTCTCAACTCGGGTATTTTGCTTGAAATATTAACTTCAACTCCTGGAACATCTCATATGGTCCATGACGTTTAAAACGTCTTTGAAGTCCCGATTCTAAGTCGTTTAAGCATGGTGCACTAAACTATCAAGTAGTCATCATATTGAGCTAGCCAAACGTTCATAACATCTGCATCTGCTCCTGCAATAGGTTTGTCACCTAGCGGTGCATCAAGGACATAATTATTCTGTGCAGCAATGAGGATAAACCTCATATCATGAATCCAATCCGCATCATTGCACTACAAAAAAATACACTTCCGTGATGATACGTGTTTGTCACAGTAGGTCGCTTTTTTTTGTCATGCATGTACATCCATGACAAATTTATGATAGAATCAAGATAGTCATACCTGTGCTATCGTAGAAGTGTTCCATGACATTACCAAAATTATCATCATGGAAGTGCCCACTTCCATGACGATAAATCGCGCGTCACAGAAGTGCTTTCGTCAAGGGTGACCGACACGTGGCATCCACTGTAACGGAACGCCGTTAAGCTATCGGGTCGGGTTTTGGATCCGATAACCCGTTAACAGCCCCGACCAATGGGGATTTTCCACGTGTAAAATCATCATTGGCTAGAGGAAACACGTGTCGGCTCATCGTCGGGACAGATGTCATTCACTCACTGGACAGAAGGCGCCTATGATACGTCGACACGTGGCACGGCCCAACAAGTTTAAATGGGTTGGCCCAACTAAAGGCCCACAAGATTTTGCGGGCCATAATGGGCTGGTCCAGCTAAAGGCCCATGAGATTTTGTGGACCATAATTGGCTGGCCCAGCTAAAGGCCCACAAGATTTCGCGGGCCATAATGGGCCGGCCCAGGTAAAGGCCCACAAGATTTTTGTGTGCCATAATAGGCCGGCCCAGGTAAAGGCCCACGGTGACTCTAGCCCATAATGAACTATAATTTTCTTTATACCCGTTAACGACCCGTGATTTACATGGCCGTTTCCAGCCCGTGTTAGCTTTCGGCCTATTGACGGCCCATACGTTCTTGGGCTCCTTTTCGGCCCTCGATTACTTCCAGCCCGTTACTGGCTTGTTCCCCTAATGGGCCAAATTCGGCCCATGGCAAGAGTTGGCCCGTTACTGGCATGTTCCACTAATGGGCCAAATTCAGACCATGGCAAGAGTCAGCCCGTTACTGGCCTGTTACCCTAATGGGCCAAATTTGGCCCATGGCAAGAGTCGGCCCGTTACTGGCCTGTTAACCCGTTGCACCGTTTCCAGCCCGTCCTATATTCTGGCCCATTAACGACCCGTTATGCCTGTGACAGAATTAAGCCTTTGCTGTCCTACGACCTGTTAACGGCCTGTTACCATGCTGGGCCGATACCAATTATGCCCGATTATGGCCCATGTAGACCCATTTATCCGACAGCCCGAGGCCCACCGATTACAGGCCCATTTATTGACGGCCCGTAGGAGATCATGGATCCTATGGCCCGTATATGGCCCATGGTAGTTGCGGCCACTAGCAAACCAGGAAAAAAGAAGACTAGGAAATAAATAAGGCCGAAACTAACGCTAGGCTATTAAGGCGATTGCACAGATTACATCCACTTGGCATCAAAGATCGCCACCAGTGCAAATACAGGGAACACCCTACACTATACAAAAATGGCTTGCTATTTTCTTCAGGTGGTGGCTGCACGTTAAGAATAAATTTTGTATCGCACCAAAACAAATTACAACTATATAACAAAAGGAAGGTTGGCATAAAACTTAACAGTCTAGCAGATAAATGCACCACCAGAAGTTCAGAAGCTCAGTTCATTTGACCTGACTATTACATTTTCATGTTGTATTGTCCGATGGAGCACCATAACCATCGCCTTCATTTCCCCTAGGCTCCTGAACAACATAGAAAATGTCTGATAGTCTGGTTTCAAAACCATGCATATCTTGACGACATTGAGCAATGTTTCTCCTTGTTTCACAAAGGGTCTCTGTTAGGGAATGGACTTGTGTCTGGAGCGCAGATACAACATTGCTTTGAGCTTGCATATCTTGATCATGAGGTAGTTTGGACGATATTGCCTTAACAACCAACCCAGTATTACGCAGGAACATGCTTTTGGCACTGTTAGTGGACAGGTATTGACCCACTGCAGCAAGAGCTGACATTGGGGTTATAGTTGCCTCGCCACCTTCAGAAGGTGGCGGTTCCACCATTTTTTCCATAGCTCGCTGAAAAGTTGAGGTTTTACATTAGTAGTACCAGAACAGAAGATATTAAGGAGGCAGCAAAACCAATCAAAATAGCTTTGGTCTATATACAGAATTTATTCTGGTGAACCCATGTAAAATATTAGTTGTATTTTATTGCAAAGTACATAATAAAACCAAGTTCCAAACATATGACCATGTACCATCGCTAATGTATTGTCTATTTCTTCACATTGTATTGAGGGCTAAGGATAAAGAGACGAAGTTTATAATACGGTAAGCATAGTATGACGTCATTCATATCACAAAACAACTGAGAACAGACAAACAGGAAATTGTAACGTTGTGTGGGCAAGTCCAGCACGGAACTAGATTACAGTTCAAGATCAAAGGAACATCACTCCTCTCTTTTAAACCTTGTAAGGTGCAATGATACGCTAAGACAATTGTATATAAAATTGAAATGAGTAATAGACATTGGCTGCAAACCATGCAGTTCAAGGCACAAGTCAGAGTAAGTAGTAGTTAAAAGGCATGAGGATTAAGGACTTACAACAGCGGCATTGACTGGTGTAGTCATGCCCTTCTTCTTGCTGGTGTGACAGTCCTTGAAGATTTCCACAGCATTTGGTTCATGTACTTTTTGGTCCTTGCGGGCTTTCCTCTGCATTTGGAACAAGTCAATATATATATGATAATATGGTACAGCGAAAAGAGTGAAACAGCAGCTAATTACACGAGCCTCGTAGTGTGCAATATAGCTACGAGATCCTGTCGTCTGTTGGAATTTCACTTTCGTACGGTTGGCCTTGTTCTTTGAAGAGTTCACCTACAAGAAGATAGATTTGTGTGGCACATGCGTAAATAGGACTTCAACATGTGATCTGATGACATATATATATATATATAATGTACCTGATACTTCGGATTGGACCAGTGTTTAACGAGGCCTCTCCAGTCTTCATCAGATATATTTTCCACTTGAGATGTTTGGGCAAGTTCACTGTTAGCCTTGCCTTCAAAGTGAGTTTTCCTCAAGTTATACCGATACTATCGCCGAGCAGACTTGAAAACATGGGTGCAAGCTTGTCTGGTTGCATCATCTGGGCTATCCAACTTGAACCTCATCTGTTGAAAATTATGGGAGTCTCATTATCAGCAACCTAGAAAGTATTGGATAGAGCAAGACGATATTACTAGTTTCCATACATAACCATAATTATAGATAAATGGTCGAGGAAGATGTTGAACTGGGTTTCATCTTTGTCATTCCTGTACTGAATCCATGTTGGGAGGATATGTACATGACACCTAACTCTATAGCATCACGTGGCCTTTTTAAACCTACCTCAAAATGGATCTCCATTCTTCCTCCTCTAGATTTAATTAACCTATCGAGCATTATCCCTGAAGTTTGTTTCCTCTTGGGCCTAGGTACTAGTCCAACAACAAACATAGGAAGTGTTAGTGTACATCAAACTGTGAGACTATATATAAAGAAGCATGCAACTGTAACTTGACTCCAGCAACTACCTTCTTGCTGTTGAAGCTCACAAGGTTCATATGATATTGCCAACTCATCTTGTGTCAAGAGTGCTTGGGAAGTAGTGTCAGGTGGCAAGGGAGCTTGGGAACGTGCTGCTAGCTTAGTTGACGCACGAGTACGTCGTGCAGCTGGTAGTACTGTGGTAGGTGTTGCAAGAACTAGGGCTGCCTCTGCTTGTTTGGTGGCAGCTATTTGTTTCTGTTTGTCTTTTTTGCAACTTGTGTAGCATGGGATGCTGCGTTTGTAGAATTTTCTGTTGGACTTTGACCTTCTATTGCACCATCAGTACCAGCAGAATCCGCAGGATTCATCCGCTTCTCATTCCCTGCCATTCTGTGTTTCTTCCTCTTTCTCTGTGCCATGTTAAGTCAAGCCGATAAGAAAAACGAATAACAATTTAGTTCTTCAGAAAAAATTGATGCGTGATGTAGACGAACTAAACTTTGATGTTAGACAACCACATGATAGGAGGATGTAATATGTATGAAAAACAGGACGGAAGAGATAACCAGAACTATGATGTGTAAACTAAGAAGAAGACATTTCACCAAATTAGAAGCAATGCAATGGAAGGTAGACACCATATGAAAGATGCTACAAATATCGCTCTGCCAAGTTAACAGTGTCTCATCCTAAATGGCGTTTAAACAAATGTGAAGCGGTACAAGAAATAAATCATATGCAAGATGCAAGCAACATCACACTACCATGTTAGAGGTCTCTCGTCATTAGTGTCATTGCATATTCACAGCATTGCATATTCACAGCTTATGATGTGTAAACTAAGGAGAAGGCATTTCAACAAATTAGAAGCAATGAAATCTAGACACCATATGAAAGATGCAACGAATATCACTCTACCAAGTTAAAACTGTCTCATCATAAGTGCCATTTCAACAAATTAGTAATACAAGCTAGAAAAGAATGTGAGATGTAACCTATATCACACTCCGAAGTCAAACGTGTCTTATGATAAGTGATTGTTGCAGGTTACACAACAATAGTAATTTGATGTAAGAACATGGTGTGATAGACAGATATTGTATGTTCTAGAAACAGGAACATGTGTCTTATTCAAGTATAATGTGTAAAGTAAGCAGATGGAATTCAACAAAATTGGAAGCAATACAAGCTAGACATCACACATAACATGCAACCACATATAACAGTGCCAACTTAGAGGGAGCACCGGTGATGCTACACTAGGGGAGACGTGCTCATCATAAACACAGCTTTGTTGAGTGTCTATGCATGTGTTGTCTTGGAAATCGTCTTGGGGGTGTGGAGGAGTAGAAACTGTAGAGGCCCTCCGTTTGAAAGGAGCACCTTTATCCACTGCCTTGCTAACTTCCTTCCGCTTTATTGATTTTGAATTGTCAAGTAAAATCGACAAGAAAAAGCAATAAAATTCTCTCTACAGAACTTATTCATGCATGATACTGACAATCACTACTTTGATGTAAGGTAAACACATGATACCAGGATGGAATATGTACGAAAAATAGGACGACATGGCATGTTCACAACTGTTTGTGTAAACTAAGCAGAAACCATTCCAGCAAATAAGAAGCAATGCAAGCTAGACACCACATGAAAGATGCAACCAATATGACTCTGCCAAGTTAAAAGCATCCCATCATAAATGGAATTTCAACAAATTAGAAGCAGCGCATGCTATAAATCATATGAAAGATGCAACTAATATCGCACTGCATATACTAAAGGTGTCTCGTCATGTTGATTGATGCGGGATACAAAAAAACAATAGTTTTATGTAAGGACATGCTTAATAGACAGATGTACTATGTACTAAATACAGGAAGGCATGTCACATTAACAAGTATAATGTATAAGCTAAGCAGACTAGCCCATGCAGTTTAACCAGATTGGAAGAATTACAATCTAGACACCATATGCAACATGCAATCACATATCACGCTGCCAAGTTAGAGCAAGCACCTGCGATGCTAGTGTAGGGGAAATGCTGTAATCAACTACAGAGCTACGTTCACTATCTTCATCTAGCATTTCTGTTTCTTGAGAATCATGTCGGGAGGCTGACGCTGCATTATTTAAATGAGGAGTAGTCCCCTTGCCTGCATGCCTCGTCATAAGTGATTGATGAGGGATACACAAGAACATTAGTTTGATGTAAGAACATGGTTAATACACAGATGTACTAGTATGTACCAAAAACAGAAAGGCATGTCATATTCAAAGGTATAATGTGTAAGCTAAGCAGATGCAATTTAACCAAATTGGAAGCAATACAAGCTAGACATCCGGCTGGAGTGGTGAGCATGATCATCTAGGACCTGAGAGCCTGGTGGGAGGCGGGCTGCTTCGCCACCATCGCAGCTTTTTAGTTGGCTTCCAGGTGATGCCTATCTTTGTTGGGCTTGTCACTGGCTCGGTCAGTGCCCTGACTAGCTATTTGTCTTCTGGTGCTCACGGGATGGTGGTTCATGTAAAAAAATATCTTTCCTTATCTTACCGACTTCGGCCTTTCGAATACAAGCTAGACACCATATGGAACATGCAAGCACATATGACACCGCGAAGTTAAAGCAAGCACCTGGGATAGTGGTTCATTGCGAGCGAGGTCATCAACTCCAGAGCTACGTTCCCCGTCTCCATCTGCTGACACTGCACCCTTTAAAGCGTTGAAACGTGTCTTGCCTAGCCGCACACCAAACTAGAGTGACTTCTCTCTTTTCTTTTTGGCTTCTCTCATGGCAGCAGAGTCTGTAATACCCTTGCATAAAAACACAACATTGAGAGTAAGGGTGAAGTGTGTGCAGAACTAGTGCACTGTAAAAGTAGCAGATAGCAGGTGGCTGAAAAATAAATGACAGGAGACATATGATAGCTCTACAACATTGCATGGCAAACAAAATTAGATTCTACTCTGTATGATTTTGTAATATATGAGCACAGGAAATGCAGGTACTCCTCCAGCACACCACCACATGTGGTCATATCTAAGATAACAGTCGACTGAAAATAAATAGGTTAGTCGATTTTTTTAATGAACCGTCAGATCTATAAGGAACGGGCAGATGGCCTACGTCTACCTCCCGCCAGTCACTGTTGACGATCTTTCTTGAACCACCAGCGACCACCGGCCTAGACCCCTGCCTCCGCCGCCCCGCCCTCCCATCGACCTCACACCACCGCCGTGCTTGGCAGCGCCCCCAGGACATTCCTTTAATCCCGGCCGACCTCCTGATCAGGCGCCAGTAGCTCTAGGCCGCACACGCCCCTAAGATAAACACCAAGGCACTGCTTCCCCGGCGTAATAGGCGTACTAGCGCCTGTTACGCCGGGGAATGCTTCCGTTAATTGGGAATCAAGTGGCCAGAAATTGAAATTCAGGGGGCGACGGACCTCTAGCTAAGGTGAAATAGTATATGAGGAGAAACCTTGTGCATCGCGAGTTACTAGGAACATCTAGTATCAAGAAGAAGCGGTCAACTAGTGTCTTCTATGGGATGAATACCGTGCAAGCAGAGACGTAAGATTTGCACGAATAAGGGAAGAGGAGTACCTTTTTCGGTTGCCGGTGTGGTCACCTCCACAAGTTGCGCCGATTTTCTTCTTTTTACCGGGGAAACCGATGTTCTGGAGGGTGCAGGCCTGGACGAACCCATGGCCAAATTGTTGACTGTGTTGCCGTGGCCGTATGTTGGTGGAGGGGAAGCAGATCCGAGGCGGCGAAGGACGGCGTAGCAGGAACAGCTCCGGTGCGGTGGAGGGTGGCGAAGTTGGAGCGGCAGCGGTGAGCCACAGGACAGCGTGGTTGAACTGGCTCGGGTACGGACGGCTCGGCCTCGGCTTCAACTACTAGCCGTGGAGGGCGTTGCGGTTGAGGTTGCGGTGGACGACGACGTTGGGGTATCGGCTCCGGCGTGATGGAGGAGGGTGGCGGTTGATGGGTGGGATGGGGTGGCGGACAGAGGACGCCGGGGTTTCGCGGCTTGTGGAGGGGTAGTTTTGGTGCCCACGGAGTACGAATGGGGAATCGGACGGGTGGGGGGAACCATGTTTCGGTCTGGGACGCGCTTGTTTTTGGCTTTTTTGAATAGAAATGGGACGCGCTTGTTTGAAATTTGGGGAAAGTACAAACTTTGCCCCCCTCTTAAATTTTGGACCTACTGCGGGTCGGGGGTAGGATGGTAATCCCAGGTGTCCCAAATAGTGGGCGGGAGCAATTTCGGTCGCGCGCATGTGTGCTTAGGCGGCCATTGTGTATGAATGTTTTTCGGATGCGGTTGCGTGGCGTCTAGATGAAGCTACAAACTTACCCCGGTTTAGACCTTTGGACGTCGGGCCGGTAGGTTTCACGGGTCGGAGTTATTAGAAAAGTAATTTCCTTGTACTACCAAACATTGG
The DNA here is from genome assembly GCF_003073215.2 of Triticum urartu. Taxonomy (NCBI): domain Eukaryota; kingdom Viridiplantae; phylum Streptophyta; class Magnoliopsida; order Poales; family Poaceae; genus Triticum; species Triticum urartu. Next base: position 164,242,227 of record NC_053023.1, on the reverse strand, counting down.
TCTCACGCGGTTTCGGGCGAGTAGAGGCTCTTTTGGCGCTTCGTTCGAAATTTTGAAACACAAGCATTCATGTTTAGAGTACTCTTGAACTATGAGGATTGACCTAAATATACAACGTAATATTTGACCTTGTATGTTTGAAAACCTCATTAAATTATCCGCTTCTTTTTGAAATTTTGACACTTGAAAATCCTATAACTACGATTATTTTGGAATGGAGGAGCTAAATTTGAATCTATTTTGTACACGACTACATATGCTATTATGTACAAAATCAGAGCAAAGATTGGTACCCCCATAATTTAGGTATGGTTTACAAATGCCATGATATCAAATTCAAATAATTGAATGGACTTCATGTTGAATTCGATTTTTTTAAACCACCTTAAGTTGAATTCAAATGTATGCTAGTTCAGAGGTAGTAGCTATTTATAATGTCCATTGTGTAACTTTTGTATGTACAATGTGCTTTACACACACAACATGAACTATACTCACGTTTATATTCGATTGATAAAGCAATGCATTGTCTGGAGTTCAAAATACTAACAATGTGGATCAATTGTGTCGAATAATAACATAGACATGCTCAAATTCGATAGAATCTAGATGTCTGATGGATCAATGACCGCTCCTTATGCGAATTGCAAATATCATGATCCCATCCTAATATTTGGATACAATTTATATCTTTAATAAATGTGTAGAGCAGTCTTTTACGTGTAGTTTCTCTCCATCGGTGGTCTCTCACACATGCTCACACACTCTCTCCCGAGGTGTCTTTCTCGCACACATGCTCTAGATATAACCCTCCCTCCCTCTCGTAACCATTTACAACTGTTTTCACTAACCTTTATCACAAGCACTCTTCCTCTCGCAAACATACACACGCACAATCCTCATCGACCCTTTCTATATACGTGGACCTGCCTATGTGTCTCATGTACGCACATTATCTTTACGCCTATCTCTCACGCATTGTCTCACACCTCTCTTCCTAATCGATGAGCATGATTCTAGCACAACATTCTGTAGGATGCCCCTTAAAGTTAGGTTGGATGAATAGTAATATCAGAGATAAAGGGGTTACCTTAGTCCGAGAACCTAGGGTTACAAATCCTAGCCGGCTTTGTCAGTGGACACAGAGTGCTTCACAATTCTGCTATCTTTGTCTTGTATGACTAGTCATCCATGGGTCTTCCTAAATGCATCACGCGCCGACCAATGTGGCGCAGGACAGAACAGAACGAAGGGCCTCACCTCGACCCACCAGACCTCACGCGGTGACACACCCTCTGCCCCCACGTCTCATTATCTTCTCACACCCACACATACCAACACAAACACCACACACAAACAAAAAATTTCTCCTGGTGCCTCTATTCCCTCCCCCCTTGCATATACACACTCAAGGGAATGGAATCTCTTGTCGTGACGTCATATTCGTCTCTCTCTCTCTCTAGACCACTCTCATTTCTCGTGCTATCTCTCCCACGCCCCCCCGTCGGCCCCTCTATCCATGCCTCTCCCGAATACGTAATACACACACATACCTCTCTAGGCCCCGCCAAATGCATCAACTACACATTCACACATGTTACATCACGTACCCCATTGATCTAAAAAGCCCTCTCTTCACGTTTATTTCGCATACAACATTCCTTTTGAATAAAGTGTGGCCAAAAAATTATTTTAGAGTTTCTACATATATACAACATTACAAAGTTATATGGAGGAGTACGAACGCTAATTTGCATTGCATGGTGCCCACAATGATATTTATTCCGCACTGTGAATTTGTATATTTTTATACTATATACAAAGTTAGTCATAATAAAGAGAAACGAAGAGCATCTCTCTCTCCAACGCATACCCCCCTGTATGCCCCTTTCACGTATGCACACAAAACTATCTCCAGGTCCTCTAAAAGTAAGCCCCCAGAAAATTCACGCATGTTTCATCTTTCTCTCGCGATATATGCAATGACGATCATTGTATTTGAAGCGAAAGCACGATACGTACATTGGACTTCAGAATCTACTCATTACGGTCACCATTTACGTTTAGTGGTTATTATGCAGTCACGGGCTCACCGTACAACTCTGTATTTGCTCATGACATGACTAGTTGACTAGTTAAACGCTCCACGTGGCACCTCTAGTGCTGCATCACATTATCTCACTACCATTGTGCCCACCTGTCGACTTGTATCTACTCTACATCTACACTCTTATAAAATACATAAAATACACTCTTATAAAAAACAGAGTTGGTGATGATGGTGTGCCTGCCATCTTGCAATATAGTCCGTCCGATTTATATCTGACGAATAGGAAAGGAACTATGGCAATTTTGCAAAAAGGTACCCACACACCTCCCCACATTTGCAAATAAGGCCTTCCCTCGTTCATCCTTTTCTCTCACAAGATAAACAAGTCATACAAATGCATCTTGATGTTACATGCAACGCACGGGCATCTTGCTAGTAAGAATGAAAACAAACGACAAAAAAAATATTTGGACAGTGGTTCGAAGTCATGGCTGCGGGCACAGCGGACAAGGTGGCCTTGTATTGGTATGCTGAGCCGTCTGTTTTAACACACAGGAGCTGGTGCGGTGATTATACACACACGCACGCATGCACACGAACTACACCCACGCAACACTCACACAAACACATGCACCCATGCACACACGCAACACTCACACGTACACACGCAGCCACACACGCACGCAACACTCACACGCACACACGCACGCATGCATGCACACACCAATACACCACACGACCAACACACACTCTCACGCTCAAGTGCTCAACCTACACGTGCATGCGCACACATCAGGCCCTGACAGACACATACACAACCAGGTGATTCCCGCGCATGGGTTGGAGCCTTGTCGCACCTGCATAAATTTGTGTTTATCCGACCTTTTGCCTATGCGAACTGACAGGTGGGACCCACAACGAACGTGGTCAATTTAACTAGTCAACATGGCGCCACGTAGACTATTTGGCCGGTTAACAGAGTGCAATTCGATGCTGAGCTATGAGCAAGTGTCCGTATAATCACCGCAAAACATATATAGTGACCGTAATCAGCTTATTCTGAAGTTCGGTGACCGTATTACGCTTTTCTCTCTGTAGGCCCTCCAAAACTACATCTCTACACGTTCTCGCATGTTACATCTAACAACTATGCAATACAGCACTACTTCTACACTCTAACACAATAAATCATATGTGTTTTTAGTTTTACTAGATATCATATTGTTACTTATAATTATTCAGTCTGCATACATTAAAATTTTGTTTGAAACGTATGGCCAGTATCATCTACCACGCGGGAAAAATCCCACCCTTTCCTGTTTAATCGGGTTTGTATCGATGGATCGTGCGAAACAGCAAAACTATAGTACTATACAGTACTAGTGACAGTTCACTGGGCCATCGTGTCGTCTACTCCTCCGTCGTAAGAGTGGAGCGCTTGCTTTCATAAATCTTCTAGTCCCTTTCGCCGACATGTGGGACATCAAGCTACCGGGTCCATGTGCCATACTGGAATACAGTGCAGAGCAGCCGGGGTGAAGCACCCCAGTCATGGCGCCGGCGTAGTAATGAGCAATGAGGCGTCAAATCACAAAGTTGCACCTTTCCCGCAGTTAAGTTGGAGGGACGAAGCAACCATCATTTCACTCGTTGCTGAATCCGCTTCTCCCTCATCTTCTTCAACTTAACCACGTGTTGCTTCTGCCGTTGTTCTACCTCATGTGGGACGCGGATCGGCTTGGTAAAGCACTGCCACGTGGGACCGCATGTTAGCAAACCGCTAGGACAACGTCCTCTAAAAATAAGAAGCCTAATCCTAGACTTACAAAGGGCTATTTAGCTGCTACATATACTTTCCATCTAATCTATATATGCCCCCCCCTGATTTTCAGGTGGGGTGGGCCTAATCCTCTCCTTTAATCCAATCAAATAGTCCCACATCACATCAGTTTGTAACTTTATGTAAACCATTACGTGGATGTAGCATTTCTCAAATAGGAAACCTCCCCCGCCATCCGCGCGGCAAAATCACCTCCTTTTTACTAATCTCGATTCTATAATTTTTAGATAAATATAATTGAGATTTGTATAGATAGAACACAGGAGCAAAACCAAGTGGTACAGTTAAGGGCATCCACAATGTGTAGCCAAATGTGAAAATAGCTTTTGGCATCATGGGAACCATTGTGGACGGTGTTGCGAAAGCCAAAAAGATGGAACCGAAGCTCCCTGATTGATTGATTGAAGGAATTGAAAAATGCAACGTCTCTCCTCTTTCTCCCATGCTTGGACACATGTAGTACAATATAGAGCATAGAGTCTACTCCCCTGTCCCTTCTATCACAAATCGCAAAGCAGTGAGGCATCAAATCACAAAACCACGGACGAAGCAACCATCATTTCACTCTTCGCTGACTCCGCTTCTCCATCGTCTTCTTCGAGATGCCATCTCACTGCACTAGTTATAGTAGTACTAGTAAAGGACTTCCTGGATGCAAATAAGGCGGTTGTCTTGGCTTGCAGGCGGCACTTGCGAACGACTTACTGTGGTCTCCCTCAATGGTGTTCTCCGTTGAACGCACTTCGCCAAACCACCCCAAAAAAATATCGTCGACTTCACCGCAATGGGGAAGGAAGTCAAATATAGTTACTACCTCCATTTTTTTGTACACAAGGCCAGTATATAAAAATTACAATTTGCAAAGGGCCACTAACACTAATCGAGATAAAATTGATGGGGTTAGCAACCAAGGACATTAATATCCCCTGTATGCATGCGGAAGTGAGAAGGTTGGTTTGCATGGCGCTGCATTAATCAAGCGATGAGGAGTGAGATGGTTAGCTCTTTGGTCTTTGGAGAAAAAAATACGCATTAATTGACACGTGAAACGAGGATTTGTATCGATTAAATCCCGCGAAGGAAAACCCAGGCTTTCTTTTTTAACACTAGTACTCCTAGTACGTACGTACTTATCCTGTTTGGGTCTAGGCCTTGCATTGCCAAACTTCGCCACACATTTTTTCCAAGCTTGCCTAAAGTTTTCAAAAAATGAGAAGGAGGTACACCTGCGCATGGCTGTCGCGGTCACACCGCACCCTCACACGGTCGCTCCTGCACGTCGCGGTCGCACCGCACCCTCACACGGTTGCTCCTGCACGCCACAAACCCAACCAAGGGAACGCACCCTCACTGACACATGTTGTCGCATGTGAAGACACCAAACTCAGCCATCCTATCGCTGACACATAATTTTCGTTCATAGAGTATGTTTATCCAACCGCATGTTGGGTAGTATCCGTACGGCCCGTGCGGTGGTCTGTTGGGGAAGAAGAAGAGGTGAGGAAGAAGGAAAGAAGGGTTAGGAGATGTAGGATATTCATCCAACCGCCTGAAATGGTAGACTGACCCAAGTCAGGCGACTTGCATAACAAATATATGTTTTTACACAGCAAAAGATCCATAAAAACAACAACATAAAGAAAAACTATCACTGCTCGTGAAAAGAGACGACCTCGTCGTCTTTGGCTGCCGGCGCGAACCAGCCGTCGCTGCCGACGTGTGTCTCCGCACCATGGTTGTCCTCGGCCTCCAGCTACTCGTTCAAGCGGAGCGTGCGGGCACTCTGCACGGACAAGAGCATGGCCCGGTTCAAGTCGAGGACGTCCGGTTCCGCCTGCAGGAGGGCCTCGATGGCAGCGGCATCTGCGCGCTCCGCGTCGAGTTGAGCCTCCGCTGCCCGGTTCAAGTCCAGGACGTCCGGTTCCGCATGATGGAGGGCGTCGATGAGAGTGGCATCCGCGCGCTCTGCGTCGAGTCGAGCCTCTGCCGCCCGGTTCAAGTCCAGGACATCCGGTTCCGCCTGCAGGAGGGCCTCGATGGCAGCGGCATCCGCGCGCTCCATCTCAAGTTGAGCCTCCGCTACCCGGTTCACATCCACGACATCCAGTTCCGCCTGTAGGAGAGCCTCGATGGCAGCGGCATGCACGCGCTCCACGTCGAGTTGAGCCTCTGCCTCTCGGTTCTCCTTTAGTATCGCCATGTTGAACCGCTAGTCTGCCTGCACCATGGGGGACTCGGACGCCGGCACGAAGTCGACGTCCATTGTCTCATACCCATCGGGGGCCTTCTGCGCCGCGATCTCCGCCATGAACAATGTATCGGCTTCCTCCTCCTCGTAGCTTGGCTCCAGAGAACTCGGGGATTGGCCCGCCGCAAAGCGAGCTTGGGAACGGAGGTCTGTGGCACCGACCGCCGCCGCGATTTCTGCGCGGCGCTCCGGCGTCAGCATCTTGTAGTAAGTGATCTTGCGGCGCACCATGGCTTTCCGGCGAACTAGGGGACGCTTGATGCGGGCTAGTGGATCGAAAGGTGGGCGAATGGGCTGGAGATTTGGTGTGGTTTTAGGGCAGTGGCTGGCGTAGGCCGAGCAGCGAAGGTTCTGGTGTGAATAGTGGTTCTGGTGATGACCGGTCAATCGGTTTTGACTATACATCGCTCTTGTCGCGTTCGCGTTGCAGCCCGGCATGCTGGACCCTCCACGTTGCTCACCGAATGGAACGCGCTTCGTCTTGTGTTTTCGCTCGCTTGTGGGACCGCAGTTGAGAGCAAACCGATGTCCCTCCCCTTCCCCCGCCCGCGTCATTTATTATACCACCACTCCCTCCGTTTTATGCGGAGTAAATAAAAACAGAGGGAGTATACTACGGATGAGGATCCCCTGACGTGGCCGAACCCATTGAGTAACTGACATGCGGGGCCTAGCAAGCATGGGGTCTGCCAGTAAGTGACCGAAAGGGAGGGTAAGGCAGGGATACCTACGTCAGAGGATCCACTTCCACTATACTACTTTGACCAAATGTTAGAGTAATAATATATGACATGCAACTTACACAAATGTTAGAGTAATAATATATGACATGCAACTTACACAAAGCATACAGGGTCTAATGCGTTTTTCGAGGCTAACTTTGACCAAATGTTAGAGTAATAATATATGACATGCAACTTACACAAAGCATACGGTCAAATTCGTATGTGAAAGGAGTTTCCAATGATATAATTTTCACATTATACATCTCATGTACTATTAATCTTGTCAATAGTCAAATTGGAAACCATCTCGAGTACAAATCTAGGAGTACGTACGAATCTAACAATATTGATTGGGCGTTGTTGAATGTTGATACCTTTTTGATCAAAGTAGATATACTTTGACTACACATAAAACTTATGTGTAAACTAGAAAGGATAGGAGGGAGTATATTGTACGTTCAAAAATGAAACAAACATTGACTACCCTGTATATATGATTTGCGGATGCTATGATCACCGGTTCAAAATTTTGAATCCGCCTTAGGTATCATGTGCCCCCACTCGTTCCCTCTCGATTTCATCTCGGGGTCCGGAGATCTATTGAAAGAGGACTAGGGTGGGTACATGCGAATGATACTCGGCGGAATGTTCAAATGAGGCATGCGGGAGGATGGACTCGACTGGAGGGTGACATGATCGATGGAGAAGAGGGTTGGAGAGGAATGAGAAATAAGCAAACGCCACATGATTATACTTGAACGGCTCAAATAAACAATAAGTTGTCTCGCTTGGCGTACATAGTGAAAGGCCTAATGCGCAACGCGGAGCACTGACGCTTGAATATGGCCGGGAAAACAGGGAAACAGACATGTGGGGCACACCCGTCGGGACGACGTAGCGCAGACTAGTCCAATGGAGGAGCTGGCCCACGACCTCCTCGCCACCGACAACCATTCATGTGGGTCGTTGGGGCCAACAATGGGGTGCAGCTCCAGCACCGCCTCTGGACACGGCGACCGCGGTGAGCGACACGCTCATATCGTCGCTAGACACGGTTGGTTTCAGTTTGCCGAGGGTGGCATTAGTGATGTGGCGCGACCAACGGTATGTTTGGTTTGTGCCCAAGGTTGCCCCATCAAAGCATTGGGTAGCCAAAATTTTGGTTGAGGTATTGGTTGCCCATGATTTGGTCGACATTGGCAAGAAAAATGAACTTGAGTTGGCTAGAGTTCATTGGCATGCCAAAGAAATGGCAACCATCCAAACAAAGACCAATCTTTGGGTCATGACCAAAATTTTGGTTGAGGTATTGGTTGCCCATGATTTGGCCGCCATTGGCAAGAAAAATGAACTAGAGTTGGCTAGAGTTCATTGGCATGCCAAAAAATGGCAACCATCCAAACAAAGACCAATCTTTTGGTCATGACCAAAATTTTGGCAAGGTGCACTTTGGCCACAATCCAAACACACCCCAACACCCGGCTCGTCGAGGATGCACGGTGCGCCGTGACGCATCCGCGGAGTGGTGTAGCGCGGCCAACTGCATCCTCTGGACCTGAGACCATGCCGGGTCATCTTGCTTTTCCAATGACATGCGGGGATCACATGTGAGCAAAGGGCATCTCCAACATTGCCACGACCGCAGCTGACTACCCTCGCACACCAAAACCCTCGTCCCTCGCGCGGTGCGTTCCCAGCCGGCACCAGCTGCCCGCATTCATGTTGTCCGTTTGTATGTCGTCATTAAGTGGGTCGGTGCCCGCGGAACCAACTCCGGCGACTTAACGATGCACCCGGACGCTTGCCCTCACCGGAATGCGCTACTTAAAGCGGCAACGCCCAGCTAACCTCCACACCATAGCGCATCATCCTCCTACCTGGAACCACATCCGCCATGACCACAAGCGCGAACGCTCTGTGGGAGAGCTTGTCTTCGGGGATGGAGCTCGAGGTCGCCGCCCTCGCTCAAGTCGCCGCACAAGCGGTGGCCACGCTGGCGGCCGATGATAGGACCACCGTCAGCCACGCGTCCTACTTGCCGCCGTCCAACGTCCGGCACCGCCGAGGTCGGGGACTCCTCCGAGGATGAGTAGGGCATGGGAGGCGGCAGGGCATGGTGTGCCAACTGGCCGGTCCGTCTCCCGTGTTCTACTTTTCCTCGCCGGAGACCGCACCTTCACTTCACGGGTCTTGAACCCCTCCCCCATACATGGAGATCACAGATGGAGGATGTCGGTCGCCGCCGTAGAATAGGTTTAGGGTCGGGTTTCTTTTATTTTTTTTGTCCAATAAAAGTTCGAAATGTAATGAAAATCTGCCGTGTTTGCATTAATCTCGGCCGGTGTATATGAACTTTCACAATAATATACATATTGTAGGAGTACTAGCAAGATGCCCGTGTGTTGCACGGAAGATCAAGATCTTGTGGGAGAAAAGGATGAACGAGGGAAAGCCTTATCTGCAAATATGGAGAGGAGTGCGGGTAAATTGTCATAGTTTCCTTCCTATCGGACGGCCTATATTGCAGGATCGGACACATCTTTCTACATCTATGGGAACCTACGAAAGGGTTAACGTAAATTGCCTCTCTCTCTCTCTCCTCCCCTGATTTTCATGGTGGTGGGCCCCTCCCTCCCCCAATCTACAATCAACAGCTCACACGTTTCACATTACGTTAATTACGTAACTGGGATTACGTAGGTGTAGCATTACTCGTCCTAAAAAACCCAACTAAGCCAACCTCCCAGCATATCGCGTGGGAAAAGACCCGGCCGCGCCGTTTTAGTCGGGATTACCGGATTACTAATAGTAGTATCGATGGATTGCGTGAAGCAACAGATTTTTTTGAGGGGGCGAAGCACCAAGTTTAAAAGGAAAAAATGCGGTACACTCACAGCACTCCTATCACGGTCGCATTGCACCCCACACACGTTCGGTCCTGCACACGGCTCACGCAAATGGAACGCGCTTCGGCTTGCCTCTTCACTGACACGTGGGACTGCACTCGGAGAAACCGACCATGCGCCAAACTCCCCCCGCCCACCGCGCGAAAATCCTCCCCCCCCCACACCCAAAAATTCCCCCCAAATCCGATTCAACCGCCCTTCGTCCAACTAGCCAATAATATTCCCCAAACCCCCCCTCCCCCTTGTCCCCCTCCACTCCATTCGCTCCGCCAAAGCCGCCCTCCCCGCCACGCCGATACGTCGGCACCGCGGTTCGGCGATCCTCTCGCTCCCACAGTACGCTCTCGTAGACTGCCGTCCTCTAGCCGCGCCGCCACCTTTGGCTACATTCTTGTGGAGGCGCACGGTGGTCAGCGCCGCCACCGCTGGCGACGTTCGTGTGGAGACGCACGGCAGTCAGCTTCTCCCACGGTACGCGCATTCTAGACTGAGGCCCCGTTCATGTCGGTGTAGCGCTGAATGTTAGCTGATAGACGCTGTTAATCTCACTGTTTGCCGAAGTAGTTTACTGTCAATATGCTCTGCTTAAGAAGCTTCCTTGCCTGTTCTGCACTCAATCTGCTTAGCTGAGATGGCATGCCAAGGCCGATTAGTTGCTAAAATATCCTGCCATATATTTATTGTGACGTAGATTGCCATGGTCTTGTAGCCAATCTGTTAGCTGAAATAGCTCTACACCGTTTTATACTCGATCGTTGATGCTGCGATGGCCTTCGATAGTTCGATGGCTGTGTGCTCGGCCTCGTTGACAGCTGAAACAGCCTGCCATAATTTGGCACTCAAATCTGTTTGCTGAATTAGCTTTACATATATTTCGTTACTTAGATCTGCTTGTCCAAATATCTTGCCATAGCTTTAGACATCGACCTAGGTATTTTTTCTGGACTTCATAAAAAAGCATATATGTTTTTCCTGTAATATCTAGTAGAAGAACTAATTTGTATGTCTAACAGATGGACAGGACTTGGATAACTTCTGCTCGAAGATTCTCCGCTGCATATGTCGAGGGGGTTGAAAACTTCATGAACTTTATCAGAGCTGAGTACGGTGGTCCGAAATCAGATGTGCTCTGCCCGTGTAGCAGTTGTATGAATTCAGTTACAAGAACCCAGTCAACTGTGCAAAATCATCTACACTTGTATGGGATGTCGGTCACATATACTAGGTGGGTTCATCATGGTGAAGCTGTGAACGTCAATTTTATTGACTACGTGGAAGCAGCAGATCACCATCTTGATCTGCTTGATGCTCAGGTGGAAGAGGAGGAGGAGGTGGTGGTGGCGGAGCCAGTGAGTTTGACCAACATTGAAACAATGCTACGAAATGCTCGTGCATTCCGTGAACTTTCACCTGCAGAAGAAAAATGGTGGGCCCGCATGTTAGAACAATGCAACGTTGCTGTCACCCCAGGAAATAAGCTGTCAGTATTCTCAGCTATGGTCACCTTTCTTCAGGTGAAGACATCTGAGGGGATGACCAACAAATCATTCGATGCGATGTTGGCTGCTTTCCGCGAATCTTTCCCAGATGCGTCTGAGCTGCCACACACCTACAGTAAAATGAAGAATTTCCTTCGTGCAGTTGGAATTGGATATGATATGATCCATGTTTGTAAGAATAATTGTGTTCTGTTCCGGAAGGATTATGCCAACTTAAGTGAATGCCCGAAATGCAAATCATCAAGATGGAAAGATGGCGATGATGTGAAGAGGATTCCTCATAATGTTCTGAGACATTTTCCAATTACACCAAGATTGCAGAGGTTGTTTCATGATGCTGAAACAAGAGAGGATGTACTGTGGCATTCTAGGAACCAGGAGTACAGAGATCAGAATGTAATGAGCCATCCATCTCATGGTAGTGAGTGGAAAAGCTTCAATGATAAAGACAAAGAGTTTGCTGCTAACCCGAGGAACATTAGACTTGGCTTAGCTTCAGATGGATTTAACCCATTTGGCCACCAGAGCGCCACATATAGCATGTGGCCAGTGCTTGTTATCCCTTACAACATGCCTCCAAATGTCTGCACCAAAGAATCAAACTACATGATAGCCTTGCTCATCCCAGGTCCAAAAAGTCCTGGAAAGGATTTTGATTTGTTCATGGAGCCTCTTGTGGAGGAACTTCAACAGCGATGGAAGGGTGTTCTCACTCGAGACCTATATAGCAGCCCACCAGCTGATTTCTTTCTGTGTGCTATTATAATTTGGTGCATCCATGATTATCTGGTTTTGGGCACTATGTCAGGGCGAACGACACATGGTTACAATGCATGTATTCGCTGTGACAGGAATCCGCTATCATACGCAATACTTAGCAAGATTTTTTACATTGGACACCGCCGTTTCCTTGCCAAGGACAAGCCGCATCCTAGAAAATACCGAAGACATGTGTTCAATGCAAAGCATGAAAACCGTGATGCGCCAAAGAGGCTCACTGCCGATGAGTTGCAAGTGGAATTACAGAAGGTTAGGCATATTACACCGCAAACCATCCTGGTAATGGTAGCGGGAAAATGAAGCGTGGCAGGGTAGAAGAGAGATTATTGTTTACCCGCGGGTCCACTTTGTGGGACTTGGAGTATTGGAAAGATTTGGATCTAAGGCATAATCTTGATGTGATGCACATTGAGAAAAATATATGTGACAGCATTATCGGCGCACTTCTTAATATTGAGGGCAAGATGAAAGATACCTTAAAATCTAGGATTGATTTGACACACCTGCGTATCAGAAAGGATTTGCAGGTGCAAGATGAAGGTAAACCACGGGATATGGCACCAACTGTGTATGTCTTGGACAAGGTAAAAAGAAAAGAATTCTGCGAGGTCCTGTCACGTGTGAGATTCCCACATGGATTTGCTTCCAACCCTGAAAGGAGAGTTAGTCCAGATGGAAACAAGGTACAAGGGTTAAAAACTCATGACTGCCACGTCCTACTTCAAAGGGTTTTACCTGTTATCCTTAGAGGATTGGGCCACCCTGACTTATACAGAGCAGTTGCAGAGTTGGGACAATTCTTCAGGGAACTCTGCAGTAGGAATATCAGGATAGATGCTTTGGAGCATCTTAGAGACAAGATACCAACTATCCTATGCGACCTTGAGAAGATATATCCTCGAGCCTTCTTTGATGTGATGGTGCATTTGGCTGTTCATCTACCTGATGAGGCACTACTTAGAGGTCCAGTACAGTATGGATGGATGTACCCTATTGAAAGGTAGCTAGGCACTTTCAAGGGCTATGTTAGGAATAGAGCTAGACCCGAGGGTTCCATTGCAGAGGCCTACATTGTTACAGAAGCATTGACATTCTGCTCAAAATACATTGAAACAGCTGATCAGCTTAGCAAAGAGGTGGGTGAAGACAATCCCGAGCTCAATGTTTTTTATTATTCTGTTCGAGTTACAGGGAAGAGTCGACAAGAGGACAAACCTAAAGATTTGGACAAAATGGTTTGGTATGTGTTGAATAACTGTCTTGAGATACTACCTTATATCATGTAAGTGCAGTATTGCAGCTTATACATCGTAATCTACTAAACTTGCAGCACATTCTTATATATTTAGATGTTTGACGCGATCACTATGTTGTGCAGCATCTACAAAGAGGAGTTACTGCCACAAAATCCAAGAAACATTGACAAACTGGTTATGGCAGGATTTGCGAAATGGTTCAAGAACCATGTAAGCTTTTGATGTGCACTGTCAGTTTTTTAATATATTGAGTACATAAGATGATCAGCTTGTCTATTTTCTAACCATAGGTTAAGAAGATGCGGGAGGATGGGCAGGCAGTTGATGATGCCCTTTACTCACTAGCAATGGGTCCTGATACTCGGGTAAGACATTATGAATCTTGCATTTTTGGAGATGGGCGCTACAACACCCTTGCACGAGACGAAGGCAGGAAGACACAAAATAGTGCCATCATGAGCACGGATACGTATACCAAAGAGACAACTGAAATGTATGCTAACATAACAGACATTATTCATTTGCAGTATATCTCCAGTTTCGAGGATCATCGGTGTGTGGTTATGTTGTGCTGTCGTTGGTATAACCTGCTTTCCAGGATCGCAAAACCCAAAGCTGATGATTATTTCAAATCCATCAATGTCAAGGCGGCGTACCAGACCAACGAGCCTTTTATTTTGGCAAATCAAGCAACACAGATATTTTTCTTGGAAGACACATTTGCACGTAGCGATGACTGGAGAGTATTGCAAAGGTTTGAGTAGAGGAATTCGTTTAATGAAGTTGCACAACAAGATGATGCTTACACTGCTCCTGATGTACAAGATAACACAGATGTTCCTAATATCTTTGAGAACCATCACATCAATGACGCCGGCGAAAAGATTGCCTGTCGTGCTGTGGACATACAAGAGTTGATCAAGAAGAAGCCAACGTTCGAGGACGTTGAGGACGAAGAAGAAGATGACACCATGGGGAATTACGATTCAGACTGATACACATGGCGAAGATGTTGACGCTGCTGCTGCGGATGATGATTACATTGCTTTTGTCATATTTGCCTGTCAGAAGACGTTTTTTTATCTACTATGTGAAATTCTGTTTGCTATGACAACTGAAACCTGATGAACATGTTGTTTAGTATTTTGCTGTGAGAACATCACTTGTTATGTATGCTGATTTGTGTTTGGTGATTGTATGATAACTAAAACATGATGATATTGTTGTTTAGTTGTACTCATATTTGGCCGTGAAACTTGAATTTGATGACATAGTTTGCTGTTGGACTGCAATTTGCTCGACATCTTCGAATGAGAACAAAGCTGACCCGACAAGGCCTCTGCTATTTATTTATTTATATAAGCAAAAGGGGATACCCCCTGATTTCCGTTAATAGAAATCATTAGATGTTCACAACACTACGCCCAGCCTGCTACACAGGTTTCATTCATTACTAGTTTCAACAAAGTGCTCATGTCGTAGCCACTGAATACATCACGAGTGCTACATACACTGCAAATAAAGAGACAATCATCCTACAAAGCACATCGATTTTGCCCATTATCTTCACAAGCTCTTTCATCTCTTCATTGTTGTCAAGGCCGTTCCGCAGCTGTTGCTTGGCCATGATCAGAGGAACTGCATCTTTAAGCTTCTGCTCTGCATCTTCCTCTGCTGCCGTTCCTTTAGTTACTTGTCCAACACCCCAACCTACTGGTATTGGGATTCCTCGGCTAACCAAATAATCAGCGTAGTTGCATTCCCCCACATCAGCAACTTCCCAGAAATACAAATCACACGAATCTTCCCTTTTCTGGATGAATCAAATTGGTAGATCATCAACCAAACTATTAAAAAATTAGCAACTGAAAGCAGCAGAACAACACTTAAACATATTATTACCCCATGATTCGGGCATTTGTAGAAGACTCGGCCAGGGTTGCGGATTGTTGTTGAGACGCGACGGATGACTCTGCGTGATTTGCAGCAGTGGTACCACACCAACGGCAGCAGGTTGCGATGAGCAATCGATTGCGGTGCGCGTGCCGGTGAGGGCGTGATGAGACCCGCAGGCGATGGTACGGGGTGCGACTTGGCGCATATCTGGTTGTTGCCTGCTGAAGAGAAGGTGGACGAGCAGCCAGCGGACATGGTTGCTGCGGCCAGAGCTTTTGATGCTAGGCAGAGTAAGTAGAGAAGAGGAGAAGCGAACGTTGGATATGTCAGTTTCATTACTTGCAGATTAGCATAGCACCATATATAGTCATAGTCTAGGTTTGGATTCGAACCAGCTACAGGAGCACGTCTTTCTTTTTTCTAAAACTCGGCAATGTCTCATTACTGTTACACTAGCTTGTTCTATACGCCTGCCCAAGTCTTTGATTTTCTTTCCCTTTTTTGCGAGGAAGGAAGGAGGACAAAATTGAGAGTTCCTGGGACTCGAACCCAAGACCTCTCGGTTGAAAACCAAGGGTGCTAGTCACTTATGTGGCAAATGTTCCCTGTGAGGAGGACGGCAGACGAACGCATTTTCCTCGCGGTTTTCTTCCTATATATAAAAAAGTATGCTACTTGTGTCCGCTTAGTCAACAAAAAGATTGTGCCAACCTTGAAAGTTGGATTGACATTCAACGTCTAGCGTGTTTCTTCAGTCTCTTCTTCCTCGAGCCGCCAAAGACAAACCAGCGCCGGCGGGACCGCCTGCTCCCGCCTCCCACAGCTGGCTGTGATCTGCCCCGGCTCTTGTTCGTTCCCGTCCGAGGCTTCTCCATCGTCCTCCGCCTTGGTTCGCTCACCGCGGCGCCACCCTACGGTGTTGTCAACATGGTAAACAACTGAGAGGAATAAGGAGAAGACTGTACATGGTGAGGATGACAGTAGGGACCCAGCAGCGCGCGCAGTAATTTTGTTTTTTTCAGGACGGAGAAGGGTATCAACTGGGTTGTGCGGGACCCGTGGCCCGTCTAGCCCAGGCTTTTATTTCATATGTTTAGCACATGGCCAGCCCAGATTGTTTTTTTCCTTTCTGAAAATTGCTAGCCAGCTATTTTGTTTTTTGCAGAATAACCAACATAGGCCTACTTGCTTTTCTATGCCCTGCTGGGCCGGAAATCTTTCAAGATGAGGAGGGATGCATTTTGCCCAGAAAAATGGGCTATAAGTAATAAGAAATGGGCTATAAGTAAAAATAAATGGGCTGTAAAATGAAAAAATACAACAAACAGACAATTAGTTCCAAAATACTGTATTCTTTCGGATTTTGATATTTTAAATTTCATTGTTTTTGTGCGGGTAAAATTTCATTGAATTTAAATTAAGGTATATTTAGATTCAAAATTAATTTGAATCTGGCTAAAAATTTCGGGCTATATGCTATTTGGGACAGATTTGGAGGCTGACTTGTGGGTCTACTAGGTTGACGTGTATTTTGGCTTTGTCAACTTAGTCCACAAACGATTCTAGCAGCAGTGACCATTGGATCTTAATCCAACGGCCGTGCTGCTTCTTCAATATCTGATCTTCTTGCTCCAGCCACCCAAGCCAGCTCCGGTGGGACTGCCTGCTCCCGCCTCCCGTGGCCAGCTGTGCTGCCGCACAGGCCGCACCACCCCACCCTACTTCATTGCTGGCCAGGCCATTCCTCTACTCACCCACACCTCCTATTATTTTCCGGCGACGGAAGCCGGACCAGTAACCCTCGTACTCCCCACCGTGTGGGCAACCATTGACAAGTCTTCCCCGGCTCCGTGTCGTTCCCTTCCTAGGCCTCGCCGTCGTCCACCGCCATGGTGCTCTCGGCGCAGCCTGGTCAACTTGGTCAATGAACGACATCCATCAGCCGTGGACTGTACGCGCAAAATAATGATTCCTCCACCTGACAGCTGGGACCCACCGGAAGGGCCTCTGTATTTCGCGAAAAAAACGTTCCCCCTGTTGACATGTCGGACCCACCAGCTATATCTTCGCACGCAAGGAAGTGCCTCCTTATTACGCACAAAAAATGAATACCCCCTTGCTAGATGGGACCCACCATAGTGGGAGGATGACTTGTGGGACAACAAAGTTGACGGGATGGAGGGCTTTGTCAACTTAGTCAATATGAACGATTGTAGCTCCAGTGACCGTACGATGTCCATCCAACGGCCGTAGTGCTTCTTCAACCTCTGGTCTTCTTGCTCCAGCCGCCCAAAGCAGCGTTGGTCGTGCCGCATGCTCCTGCCTCCTGTGGCCGGTTGTGCTGCCGCGGAGGCCTCACCGCCCCCTACTATTCCCACCGCTGGCCAGGCCCTGCGGCGACTGCAGCCTCACACCGCAGCCGAACCAGTGAACCCTCGTACTCCTCTCCGTGCGGGCTTCCACTGCCGCGTCTTCCCCGGCTCCGCGTCGTCCCCTTCCTAGGCCTCGTCGTTGTCCACCGCCGTGGTGCTCTCCGCGCGGCATGGTCAACGTGGTCAAGGAACGACTTCCATCGGAAGAGTACCATACGTGGAGAGGCTGACAGCTGGGTCCACGGCCACAACCCAGTTTTTTTGTGATTTGCCAAGTAAGTCGCTTTGTCAGGCCTGTTGGGCTGCAAATCTTTCAAGACGAGGAGAGCTTTCATTCGGCTGGCCGAGAAAATGGTCCATCAGTAATGAGAAATGGGCTGTACATTTTTAAAACACATCAAACCGGCAATTAGTTTCAAATATCTTTTTTTCATTTCAAGATTTTAAATTACATTAATTTTTATGCGTGGAGAATTTGTTGGATTTTATATTGATATACATTTATTTTTAAAATCAGTTTAAATGTGAGTCGAAATTTCGGGATTAAAAACAGTTCGGACTACACCGATATATGCAAAATTTCTTATAATTTTTTAACCGTGGCCACAATTTGGGCTGTAATCCTAACAAAAAGAATATGGGCTCCAAAAAACCTTAAGAATTAGCAAATGGGCTGAAAATTATTAGAAATAATGGCAGATGGGCTGTATGCTGTTTTCCACAGATTTGAGGCTTTCCTAAAAAAAGGTTGACGCACAAGCAGTGACTGTTGGATGTTCATCCAACGGCCATCGTGCTTCTTCAATCTCTGCTCTTCCGGTTCCAGCCGCTCAAACGAGCGCCGGCGGGACTGGCTGTGTCGGGGGTTTGGTGCGACATATGCCAACGGATGGCTTATCATGGTGGGGGTGAGTAGAACGTCGCCGGTGCCTGGAAACGGGATGAGGCGAAGACATGCACGCCGGCGAATCTTACCCAGCTTCGGGGCTCTCCGGGGAGATAATACCCCTACTGCTGCTCTGCGGGGTCTCCGCATGATCACTATGGTCAAGTGTTTACACGGTTGCTCCTTGAGCTGTGTCTGGTGGTAGGAGAGGGCAAGGCTAGCTCTCTCCTTCTATCTAGTATGGTATAGAACTACTGGGATCCAACCCTTTGCATGGGTGCCCTAGGGGGTTTATATAGGCCTACACCCCAGGGGTACAATGGTAATTCAACTGGGCGCGGGCCCAGCCGTCAGTGCCTCCGACCTCCGACTTCTCCGCCGACTGCTGGGGCCCGCCGACTGGTGGGCCCCGCCGACGGGTCTGGTACGGAGCCGACAGGCCGCGTCCGCCGCGGGCGGGTCTCGTTGGCTGCTGATTACTGTAGCCGTGCTCCTGATGACGCAAGCTTGGTCATGGGGTCGTGGCAACAGCCCCGCCGCCTGGCGGGCGATCACTGTGGCCACTCCCCATCTCTTCATGATTAATGGCGCGTGGCCCCCAGGGAAGGGCTCGGCCGACTCCCCCGGGCCGACTTCCGACGGGTCCGACTGGCGGTTCTCCCGCCGTCTCCCGAGGTCTCGCTGACTGGTGGGCCCTGCTGCCTCCAGGCCGTACAGGCAAGCCGTCGTGGGCGCAGGACCTGGTATAGTGGTGCTGATGTCAGGGCCGGCCGGGCAACAGTGCCACGCCGCAGGGAGATCTTCCCAAGTACGGCGTGCTGTAGCCATGCATGTCCTTAGTAAGGGGCGGGGAGTGGGCTTCATTGTAGCCACACCCCTGCCCCGTCCCCTTCGATGAGGTCACGGTTTGTTGGAGTCGCCGGCCGACTCCCCAAAGCCAGCTTCTCTGGAAGTCGCCCCTGGGACTCAGCCGTGAGCGGGCAGTCGGTCGCCTTGCCGAAGACTCCCCAGGAGGTGGCTCTTCGCCCTGTGGTCTTGAGGGGCGTTGCCTGCCCCGATGCCTTGAAAGGTCATGGGGCTCGGGTTGGCCTACCCGTGGCCCATTACTCCGATAGTAGTCCCCGAAGCTGGTGAGGCACCGCGGACGATCGGCTGAGAAGCCTCAGCAGTTTCTCTTTCCGGGTGCTCAACATATGGTCTTGATTGACTTCTGCCGGACTGACTAGAAGGAGTCGGACTCCCCCAACTTGGACTCACTCAATTCCGACTTGCTCAGTAGTTCGAACATCGCGGCGGGATTTCAAGTGGCGTGCTAGCTAAGCTTCCAGGCCGCCGCCCGTTCTTGGCCTGTCACGCGAGGGCACGTGGCCAGGCCGTCCTGCCAGCCCACGCGCGCGACGGGACAGGCCCGTAGGCGGGGCCCGCCACTACCGCGCCTCGGTGCTCGAGCGGATCCGCTGCGGCCCCGGTGGGCGGTTGGGATTCCCGTGAAGTTACTGCGCGCAGTAACTTTACGTGGATCGTGGGGGTCGTGGGGTTGCGGGCGCAGTAAATCCCCACGTCCGCCCCCTCGGCTTCGCAGCCCATGGGGCTATAAGTAGGGGGAAGAGGGGGGCACGCGCGCCCCTCCTTCCCACTACCCCTTGCTTTCTTCCTCCTCGCAGCTCCTCGCTCTCCTGCTTCCTCTTCTCTTCTTTGCTCCGCCGCACGCCCAAGCTCCGGCGATCACCGCAGCGACAGCTCACGATGAGTTCTTCCTCTGCTGCCGTGCCTCCCCCGGTGCGCTCCGGCTCCTGGGACGGTTCCGAAGTCCACGAAGACCATATCGAGTTCCTCCGCTGACCCGTCAGCTTCTAGGCGAAGACCGCGTGCAGGTGCGTCTTGCGCCGGAGGGGGAGATTTCCCCCGCCCCGCAGGAGGGCGAGCGGGTCATCTTCCGCTCGCACTGCCTGCGCGGGCTGGGGCTGCCGGCGAGCAGCTTCTTCCAGTCATTCATGGAGTTCTACGGACTCCAGCCGCACCACCTCACCCCCAACACAGTGGTGCTGCTGTCCGCCTTCGTGGCTCTGTGCGAAGGCTTCCTCGGAGTCCTCCCCACCCTCGAGCTCTGGGGGGAGTTCTTCTTCTCCAAGCTCGGCACCCAGGCCGCGGGCGTGCCGGCTCAGTGCGGCGCCTTCATCGCCGTGTGAAGGACCGGAGCCGACAACCACTTCCCCTCCATCTCGCTGTTGAAGTCGGTGAATATGTGGCAGAGGTCCTACTTCTACTTCAGGAACGTCACCACGAGGGGCGACTGGGTCAATCTGCCGGCTTTCGAAGCCGACCCGCCGGCTGGCAGACTTCCCAACTGGTCGTATCGGGCCAGGTCGCTGACGCCAGCGGGAGCCAGCGCCATCACGCGACTCTGAGTGCTGACGCAGTCGGAGGGTCTGACTAGTCCGGACCTGCTGGCCGCCTTCGTCTCGCGCCGAGTTCTCCCACTCCAAGGCCGCCCTCACATGATATGCCAGATGAGTGGGGGCCGCGACCCGAGTCGGATGTGCACCAAGTACACGCCTCACGAAGAGGTGGCCCTTATGGTGAACTACCTCTCAGACAGCCGGCTCCCGGAGGACTGGCGATTCGGCAAGGAGCCATACTCCCGTGCCAACCCCCCGCCCGTGGTGAGTCGCCTTTCTTTTCTTTCTTTGGTGAGTCGGATTTTGGTTAGAATCCCCTTCTTCACCCACCAACTGGCACCTCAGGGCCGGCCCGTGAGTTTGTCGCTGACAGGGCGGAGAGCGACGTCGACGACCCCGATCTGGGGGCGGCGGCTCTGGAAGACGACACCGAGGGAGGAGCAGGGACGATAGGCGACTTCAGGCCCTCGGCTACCTTCGCCGACTGGCCTAAAGACGACGCCGAGGGAGGAGTCACCCCTCGCCATCGGCCAGGAGCCAGCCAGCCGGGCGCGGGCTCTTCTGCCGCGTCAGGCGCTCCAGGCGGCAGGAAGAAGCGCCGGGCTGCACCGACTTTGTTCGGCAGCCGGCCGAAGAAGCCCAAGGGCTCGGCTGCGGCGACCCGGCGGGACAAGGCAGCCGCGAAGGCCATCCGCTTCTGTAAGGAAGTGAAGAAGCCGCCGTTGGTCTCTGCGTAAGTATTCTGTCTTCAAAGTTTATTCTTTCTTCGTGTTTTGTCTGATTCTCTGCTCTCCCCTCTTTCTTCAGGGCTCCCCTCTCTCTTGAGCGGGTCGCCGCCGCCTCCGTCATGGGGTCAGCGGAGACGCCCGCCACCACTCGGCGGATAGACCCTGCTGCCGACCTCCGGGAGGCGACGGAGCGGAATGCGCAGGAGAAGCGCAATGAAGAAGAAGCCCTCCGCCTGGAGAAGACGGAGGCCGACAGGGCGGAGGCCTCTGCTAAGAAAAAACTAGCGGAGGCCGAAGCCGCCGCCGCGGCGAAGCAGCAGGCTGAGGAAGCCGCACGCCGCCAGGCGGCCTTGCTTGTTACCCCGCTGAACTCTGTGCCATCGCCCCCGGAGTTCACGGGGCAGACTGGAGGAGCCGGCGGGGAGAACCTCGTCGAGGAGAGGGAAGGCGGCGAGCCCTCTACTCCGGGCGTGAACGTTCCGCCGCCGCCTCCACCACCGTCTGAAGGCGTGCAAGGCGAGCAGCCAGCGGACCCTCCGGTGCCGCCGACCGAAGACGAGGCCGTGGCGAGGCTACTCCTGCAGGTCAGCTCGCCAGCGCACCGACGTCTGGAGAAGGCGACTTCGGCACCCCGCCCCCTGGAAGCCGGCACCGCCAGCTCGGCGGCTCCAGACGCCGAAGCGACGAACGCCGCACCTGTTGGGTGGGTGCGAGGAGGCGGCACAGGGCCGCTGAACCGGGCGCTCCTGGACGTCCAGGCGAAGCTCCGCGCTGAGGGCGACGCCCTCCAGAGTTGCACCAAGGCGTTCGTAGCGTCGCGGGCAGCCGTCCGGGTCTGTTTTTTCTTGTTCCTCTCTGTGGGGGCGCGCCAGCGCACCCACTGGGTGGAGTCCCCGAGTTTCGGGCCGGCTACTGAGCAGGCGGCCCGGAACTCCAATTGATGAACTTATGGGTACTAACTTTGTCTGAAATGCTTGTTGCAGGATTACCATAACCTCTGCGTCACTGCCTTCAACTGTAATGTTGAAGAGCTGGGCAAGCGGACCGCCGACTTGGCGGAGAGCCGGAGTAAGTCCTTCCCTCTTTTTTCTTCTTTGTGGGGGCGCGCTAGCGCACCCGCGGGCTGTAGTCCGTGAGATTC
Source organism: Triticum urartu (assembly GCF_003073215.2). Taxonomy (NCBI): domain Eukaryota; kingdom Viridiplantae; phylum Streptophyta; class Magnoliopsida; order Poales; family Poaceae; genus Triticum; species Triticum urartu. The sequence continues at coordinate 164,219,501 of NC_053023.1, read as the reverse complement.
GGGCCGATTGCTGAGCAGTCGGGCCGGATCTCCCCGGCGACCTACTTTATTGACGACTGTTGTCTTTCTTCCCTTCCTTCAGGAGCCAACGCTGCTCTTCAACAGCAGCTGAGCGAAGCCAACTCCGCCCTGCTCGCCAAAGGGGAGGAGTGCAGCAGGCTCGCCACAGAGCGCGATCTGCTGGCCACTCAGCTGGCAGAGCAGAAGGAGCTGCTTGCGAAGTCGCAGAGGGAGGCGGAGGAGACGGAAACCGCCCTCTTGGCCGAGTTCGCGAGCGAGCGCTCCTCCTGGTCTAACAAGGAGGCGCTGCTGTCCTCCGGCTTCCACGAGATTGAAGACATTGTTGATTGTGAGTCTCTTTATTTTCTTTCTTTGAGCTGCCGACTTAGATCGTGCCGACTCCTGGTTCTTGACTTGCTTTTTCGTTTCTTCGTGTCTTTTGCAGACTTCTTCCCTGGGCAGTCGCAGGCCACTATCCAAGCCATCGAGGCCGATCGTGAAAGTCGAAGGGCGGAGGGCGCGGAGATCGCCGCCGATGCCCCCGAACTCTTGATGAGCACATCTTGAGCATCGAGGCTCGCCTCCGGCCGGCTCACTGGATGCTGCGCCAGCTTCAGCGCGTCGGTGCCCAGGCGATTTCCGCCCTTTGGCCGGATATGCAGGCTTCGCGCACCCCCAGCCTGACGGCCAACTGGTTGGAGGTCGCGGCTGGTCGCCTCGAGGCCTGGAAGGGCTCTTCGGCCCAAGCTGGAGCGCGCTGGGCCTTGGAGTTCATCAAGTCGTGGTACCCGGGGCTGGATCTAGACCGGTTGGCCACGCTTCGGTCGGAGGCCCAGCCGGAGCTGGCGGCTGCGGAAGACGCCCTCGTCAAGCGTGCTGCGGCGATCGCCGAGTACACCAACACGAGAATCTTCGTCCCCGAGCGGTCTGAAGACGGCGAGGAGGTACCGCCGGAGTGGTTTGGGATGAACCCAGACTACGACGAAGACTCGGCAGAGGTGATTGGCTCCAGCGTCGAGGAGGAGGACGAGGCGGAGGATGAGGGCGAGGCGGAGGCACCAGATGACGGAGCAGACGGCCAGCCTCAGCCCGACCGCGCCTCCAGCAACGAGCCGCGTGCGACCGACCAGACTGCTGCCGGAAGCAATCAAGCCGAGACTAGCCGGCCGACCGCCCCGACGCCTGACGCTGGCGCCTCCTCCGACCCCCCGAATCCGTCTGCCGCCTCCTAAGCTGCCGCTGTGTCTTTTGTTTTATCTGCTTCAGTAGTCTTTTGAAGAACTTGTTAATTCACACAATTCCACCCACTAGGTGTATTTTGAACCTCTACTCGACAATTCGGCCAAGGGCCTATGTTATATATATATATATATATATATATCTTTTCTTGCTCATTGTTCATTTGGCTGTTTTCCTTTGCCGCTTTCTCTTAGTTGCCTTCCTTGCCAATCAGACAGCCGCTCTGCGGACTGTTGCTGGATCGAGTGCTAGGCTACTTTGGGAAAGCAAGTACTTAGCCGATTTCAAGATTGTTTGAGCAAGTTGGATAGAAAACGACAATCCGACTGTCCGAGAGTCGGTTTGCGAGAAAGGCTGGAAGCCGTCTTGATCTATGTTTTATGCTTTGAGTCCTTAGCCATTTTTCATGTGAGCACCCATTCTACCTTACCTTTGCCCACCGTACAGTCGCTCTGCGAGCTGCGACTTCTGACAGAAGACGGCTTAGGTGTTACACATTACTTGTCCAGCTGCAGGAAGCATTTCATAGTGCAAGGCGGCAAGTCCCCGGGCCGACTTGTCGAGCCCAGTGCCAAGCGGCATGACAAAGAGTAACATACTTGTAGGCATAATTTTTATCATACAGACAAAAGAGGGCAGTCCCCGAGCTCGTCTCGGGGGGCCCGAAGTCTTGGTACTTTAGCACAAAAGGTAGCGTGGTACATACTGCATCAACTGTAAAATCTTCGGAGAAGATTTGCGTTCCATGGCCGCTCTGTCTCCTTGCCGGAGTCGTCCCTCTTGCGTGCTCGCGGCTTCTGAGCGTCGATCAGGTAGTAGGAATCGTTGCCTAGTACTTTGCTGATGATGAAAGGGCCTTCCCAAGGTGGCGACAGCTTGTGCTGACCGATGTTCGCTAGATCAGCCGGAGCACACGGTCGCCTTCTTGGAAAGATCTTGGCCTGACCTTCCTGTTGTGGTATCGGTGTAGGCTCTGCTGGTAGATGCTGGACCGGCTGAGTGCCAACAGCCGGCCCTCTTCCAGCAAATCGACGTCGTCTTGTCGTGCTTCTTCTGCTTCCTCCTCGGTGTACATGGTGACTCGTGGGGAGTCGAACTCTCTGTCCGTTGGGATGACGGCTTCGGCACCGTAGACGAGGAAGAAGGGCGTGAAGCCGGTTGACTTGTTTGGAGTCGTGCGCAGACTCCAGAGGACGGCTGGCAGCTTATCGAGCCAGCAGCCAGCCGAGCGCTCCAGAGGCTTGATCAACCGAGGCTTGATGCCGGACAGGATGAGGCCATTTGCTCGCTCCACTTGGCCGTTTGACTGCGGGTGGGCGACGGGCGCTAGGTCCACTCGGATGCCCTGTGTTGCGCAGAAACGGGCCAAGGCGCCTTTGGCAAAATTTGTGCCATTGTCGGTGATGATGCTGTGTGGTATGCCGTACCGAATTGTGATATCGGTGATGAAGGTCATGGCAGTCGGACCGTTCAGTTTCTTAATTGGCTTCACTTCCACCCACTTGGTGAACTTGTCCATTGCGACAAGTAGGTGAGTTAGACCACCTCGTGCTGTCTTGAACGGTCCCACCATGTCTAGACCCCAAACTGCGAAAGGCCACGTAATGGGGATGGTCTTGAGCGCGAAAGCCGGCTGGTGCGGCTTGGAGCTGAACCTCTGGCACCCTTTGCATTTTGGACCAACTCCCTGGCCTCTTCCAAGGCAGTCGGCCAAAAGAAACCGTGCCGAAAAGCTTCGGCGACGAGTGCTCTTGAAGCCGCATGGTGGCCGCATTCGCCTTGATGGATGTCCTTGAGGATCGCCTGGCCTTGCTCTGGCTCTACACAACGCTGGTAGACACCAGTGACGCTGCGCCTGACCAGCTCTCTATTGATTATGGTATAGGCTGCCGCCCGGTGTTGTACTTGCCGAGCTGAGGTCTCATCAGTTGGTAGCTCTTTGTTCACCAGGAATTTGAGGATGGGCTGGGCCCATGAGGGTGCTGCTATTTCTTCGACTACCAGAACTGCGACTTGGACGAGGGCGGCTGGGCTGGGAGGTGGTGGGCTGGAGTCAACAACCGCTTGCTGGGCTGATGAAGTCCCCAGGCCGACTGGCGCGGTCCTTGGGCCGAGTTCTGGAATCTTCGAGTCCGTCACCGCAGTCCCCGGGCCGGGCTCGACTATGGCAGCTTTGGAGTCGCCCGCCAAAGTCCCCGTTCCGACTGCCGGAGCTCTGGAGTCGAATCCGCCGTCTTCGAGAGGAGCCGGCACAAAAATGGAGTCTGATTCTGGTGAAGGATTGACAGACGGCTTGAAGAGGCGTTGAAGGGCGACGCCAGATGGTATTGCTTGGCGGGTAGAGCCGATTCGTGCCAAGGCGTCTGCTTGGTCTTTGTCGTTTCTTGGCACATGGAGGAATTCACACCCTTCGAAATACCCGCTGAGTTGCTGTACGAGGAAACGGTAGCTCGCCATGTTTGCGTCTTTCGCATCCCAGTCGCCAGATGACTGCTGGACCACTAAGTCCGAGTCGCCATAACACAAGATCCGGCGAATGCCAAGTTCTTTGGCAAGCCGGAGCCCGTGAATAAGCGCCTCATACTCGGCCACGTTGTTGGAGGTGGTAAAATGGATTTGCAGTGCATATTTGAGCTTGTCGCCTTTGGGAGATGTGAGGACGACACCGGCTCCCAAACCGGTGCGCATCTTGGAACCGTCGAAGTGCATCCGCCAATGGGTGGAGTCAGGCGCTGGAGGCAGGTACTGGGTCTCGGCCCAGTCGACGAGGAAGTCGGCCAGTGCTTGTGATTTGATAGCGGTGCGGGGCTGGTAGTAGATGGTGTAAGGAGCCAGCTCTATGGCCCACTTGGCCACTCGACCAGAGGCATCTCGGCTACCGATGATCTCGGCAAGTGGAGCCGTGCAGACCACCGTGATTGGATGCTCTTGAAAGTAAGGCTTCAATTTCTTGGTAGCAAAGTGCACGCCATAGCGCATCTTCTGGTAGTGGGGGTAGTTCTGCTTGGAGGTCGACAGTACCTCGCTCAGGTAATATACTGGTCTATGGACAGGTAGCGCCTTGCCTTCCTCCTTGCGCTCTACTACAATGACTGTGCTGACTACTCGCTGGTGGCGGCGATGTATAGGAGCATAGGTTCCTTGGGAGTCGGAGCCGCCAGGATGGGTGGAGTAGTCAGCATCTTATTTAACTGGTGGAAAGCTTCGTCCGCCTTATGGTTCCACTCGAAAAAAGTGGTCTTCTTCATGAGCTGGTATAAGGGGAGAGCTTTCTCGCCCAGCCGACTGATGAATCGGCTGATGAACGCCAAGCAGCCGGTGAACTTCTGCACATCCAGCAGTCGGCTGGGTACCTCCATTCTCTTGATGGCCTTGATTTTTACTGGGTTGCATTCTATGCCGCGTTCAGAGACCAGGAAACCTAGCAGCTGGCCGGCTGGTACTCTGAAGACACACTTCTCGGGGTTGAGCTTGATCTGGAACCGGCGCAGGTTCTCAAAGGTCTCCCTGAGGTCTTCCAGCAATGTTCCTCGCTTTTCCGTCTTCACCACCACGTCATCCATGTAAACATGGGCGTTCCTGCTGAGCTGCTTGAGGAGGCACTTCTGCATGCAACGCTGAAAGGTGGCGCCGGCATTCCTCAAGCCGAATGTCATGGTGAGGTAGCAGAATGCTCCAAACGGCGTGATGAAGGAGGTCTTCAATCTGTCAGCCAGGTTCAGCTTGATCTGGTAATATCCTGAGTGCGCATCCAAGAAACTCAACAGCTCGCATCCGACTGTGGAGTCTATCACCTGATCAATTCTCGGCAGAGCAAACGGGTCCTTGGGGCAAGCCTTGTTAAGGCTCGTGTAGTCAATACACATTCGCCATTGCTTGTTCTTCTTTAGCACTAGGACCGGATTTGCCAGCCACTCCATGAAGAAAACTTCCATAATGAAGTCGGCTGCTAGGAGTCGGGCTATCTCTTCCCCGACAACTCTTCTCTTCTCTTCTGATAAGCGGTGCAGGGGCTGCCTGACCGGCTTTGCATCAGATCGGACGTGTAACTTGTGCTCGGCAAAATCCGTTGGTACACCTGGCATGTCCTTGGGAGACCACGCAAAGATGTCCCAATTCTCACGGAGGAAATCAACGAGCTCGCCTTCCTATTTGCTGTAGAGGTTTGCACCTACGACGGCGTACCTCTCTGGGTGCTCCGGATCCAAGGGTATCTTCTTTGTCTCTTTGGCCGGCTTGAACGAACCTTTGGCTTCCGACTCCTTCGAGTCGGGCGATATCTCCGGCTGCTTGCCGGCCATCGCCACAACTCGCTCAAGGAGTCGCTTCTCGGCTGCAATCACCAGGGACTCGGCCATCCGACTACTCTCGGCCACGCAAGCGGACGACTTCAGGTAGTTGCCGGCCACAGTCAGAATTCCCCTGGAACTGGGCATTTTCATCTTGAGGTAGGCGTAGTGGGGGACCGCCATGAACTTGGCCAAGGCGGGCCGACCAAGTAGCGCATGGTATGGGCTCTCAAGGTCCACTACCTCAAACCAAACAGACTCTCTTCGGAAGTGATCTTTGTCCCCAAAGAGGATGTCAATCAGGATCTTGCCGATTGGTGAGCAGGAAAGCCCAAGAAAAATGCCGTGGAACACAGTCCGGTTGTTCTGAAGCTGTCTCTGCTTGATTCCTAACTTCTCCATGGTGTCCTTGTATAGGATATTGATGCTGCTGCCCCCATCTATCAGAACTTGCGAGAAACGCGCGGCCCGTTTGTCCGTGGCAAAGGTGGCGTCCAGGACCAAGGCGTAGGAGCCCGGACTCGGCATCACTTCTGGGTGGTCAGCCCTGCTCCAGCTGATGGGCCTCTTAGACCAGTGCATGAACTCTGGCGTCTCTGAGGCTACTGCGTTCACCTCTTGTCACTGCAGCCGCCTGCTGCGTCGATCATCAGCCACACTGGTGAACACCATGTAGGCTCCGTGCTCTTCAGGGTATTCGTCTTGTACTGCGCCGACTGGCCTGACTGCCGGCTGCTGGGGCGGAGGCGGAGGCGGCTGCCCAGCAGGCGGGGGTGGCAGGAGGCCGTCTCCCTTGGCGATCCTGGTGAGCCAGTGGCACTTCCGGGTGGTGTGATTCGACGGCTTCGCGCCGCTGTGGAACTTGCAAGGTCCATCCAAGGTCTGCTCGTAGGAGAAGGCCGGCAACCAGTTCGGCTTGCCGCCTTTCTGTCGCTTGGGCGGAGGCTGCTCTTCTGGCTGTTGGGCTTCAACGATCGCGACCTGCTGGCTGCTGGAAGCCGGCTGCGGGGCCTTGCGCTTGTTGTCGCCCTGCTGTTGTCGCCGGCCGGCGTCTGCCGCCGGACTCCTTGGAGCCTGAGGAGCTACTTTGCCAGTCGTGCTGATTTGAATTCCCGTCTTCATGGAGGAGTCGGCCGTAGCGTACTTGTCTGCTATGATCAGCAGCTCGTCGAGGGTTTCTGGCTCGTCGCAGAGGAGCTTGTGCTTGAGGAGGGTGCCTTCTCGGCACCCGGATGTGAAGTACTCGATGGCCTGCACCTCGTGCACGCCCTCGCAGGAGTTCCGGAGCTCAGCCCAACGCGTGAGGTAGTCACGAGTCGACTCGTCAGGACCTTGCACGCACAAGGAGAGCTGACGAGGCTTGGGAGGACGCTTGTACGTGCTGGTGAAGTTGCGGACGAACGCTTCGGTGAAGTCGACCCAGCTGTTGATGCTGCGGGGCTTTAGGCTGTTCAGCCATGTCCGGGCCGTGCCCTGGAGCATGAGCGGAACGTACTTTACGGCGACACGCTTGTTGCCGTTTGCTACGCTGACAGTCGTGGAGTAGTCGACTAGCCAGTCTTCCGGCTTCACGGAGCCGGTATACTTGGGCGTGTCTCTTGGGAGCGTGAACCCTCTGGGAAAGGGCTCGTCTCGAATGCGGGGCCCGAAACAAGGCGGACCCAGCTCGTCTTCTTCTTCCAGCGCCAGGGACCGGTGATGTCGGTTGATCCGGTGGTGGGCGTCATTCTCTCCAACTCCCTCTTGGCGGCCAAGGCGGTCACCGAGAGTCGGATGGTCAACAGGCGGCGGGGAGACTCGCCTCTCCTTGCGGGGAGGGGGAGGCGGACAGTCGTCCCGTCGTTCCACTGCTCTCGGGCGGCCGTCTCGGTCGCGCTCTATGGTAATCCGAGTCCGACTGTGGCTGACAGCCGGCTCCTTGTCCTTTCTTCCTCCGGCACCGCCAGTCGGTATCCGAGACGTCGCGCCTTGATCTCGGTGTGGGTCGTCGTTTGGCCGCTGCGGCGCCTCCGTGCGGCAGCCGGCCTCGTTCTGCGCGGCGGTCGCGTCGAGGAGCCGCTGGACTTGCTCCATCATGAGGCGGCGCTCTTCGCCCTCGAAATTGTCCAGCTCATCCGCCGCTGCCTGGGCAGCTCGGATGTTCTCCGCTGGCGTGGCATACACGGGGCGGCTAGCCCCAAATAGGCTGGCGATGGGTACGCCGCGCTGCTGAACCGCGCCAAGGCGGCTGGGCCCTGCCGGGGCCGGCGAGCCGCCAACAGCGCGATCCATCTCCCGCTGGTAAGCTTCTGACAAGCGTCTCATGCTGGCCAGCTTCTTCGCTCCTTCAACAAGCTGAAGGCGGCGCGCTTCTAACGTCTCTGCATCAGCATCTTCCGGAATGGGCGCAGCTAGGTCTTGCAGCGCCGCGCCGAGTGAGTCGGGCGCCCCTCCGCCAAGGAACTCGTCATGACTAACGACCAACACCTCAGTGACGGTGCTTCCATCGCTCTCCGCGTGGGGGAGAGGTTCGTCGTAGACCACCACATTGGTGGGGAACACGTCGACCAATGCGGTGTCGGAGTCGACCAGCATCGGGTCGGTGGAGCCTACGGACTCGAAGTCTACGGCAGGCTCGCCGGAAACGTGGAGTTGATCGAGGAGGCCCGCGAGGAGGTTTTCGGGGCCGCCTGCGTCGGACGCAAGTTCGTCGGAGAGGCGGACCTCGCCGACAAGTTCAGCCAAGGAGCTGGCTGCGCAGGCGATCTCAACGTCGCGCAGCGCGTCGACGCAAACTTCGTCTGGCATGCCTGGCTGGCTGCGCTCGCCAGGGAGGAAAAGGGTTCCCGTCCAGAACAGATCTCCAGACGGCGGTGCACCAGGCCCCATGGTGGGCGCCAAATGTCGGGAGTTTGGTGCGACATATGCCAACGGATGGCTTATCATGGTGGGGGCGAGTAGAACGTCGCCGGTGCCTGGAAACGGGATGAGGCGAAGACATGCACACCGGCGAATCTTACCCAGCTTCGGGGCTCTCCGGGGAGATAATACCCCTACTGCTGCTCTGCGGGGTCTCCGCATGATCACTATGGTCAAGTGTTTACACGGTTGCTCCTTGAGCTGTGTCTGGTGGTAGGAGAGGGCAAGGCTAGCTCTCTCCTTCTATCTGGTATGGTATAGAACTACTGGGATCCAACCCTTTGCATGGGTGCCCTGGGGGGTTTATATAGGCCTACCCCCCAGGGGTACAATGGTAATTCGACTGGGCGCAGGCCCAGCCGTCAGTGCCTCCGACCTCCGACTTCTCTGCCGACTGCTGGGGCCCGCCAACTGGTGGGCCCCGCCGACTATTCTGGTACGGAGCCGACAGGCTGCGTCCGCCGCGGGCGGGTCTTGCTGGCTGCTGATTACTGTAGCCGTGCTCCTGATGACGCAAGCTTGGTCATGGGGTCGTGGCAACAGCCCCGCCGCCTGGCGGGCGATCACTGTGGCCACTCCCCATCTCTTCATGATTAATGGCGCGTGGCCCCCGGGGGAGGGCTCGACCGACTCCCCCGGGCCGACTTCCGACGGGTCCGACTGGCAGTTCTCCTGCCGTCTCTCGAGGTCTCGCTGACTGGTGGGCCCTGCTGCCTCTAGGCCGTACAAACAAGCCGTCGTGGGCGCAGGACCCGATACAGTGGTGCTAATGTTAGGGCCGGCCGGGCAACAGTGCCACGCCGCAGGGAGATCTTCCCAAGTACGGCGTGCTGTAGCCATGCATGTCCTTAGTAAGGGGCGGGGAGTGGGCTTCATTGTAGCCACGACCCTACCCCGTCCCCTTCGATGAGGTCACGGTTTGTTGGAGTCACCGGCCGACTCCCCAAAGCCGGCTTCTCTGGAAGTCGCCCCTGGGACTCGGCCGTGAGTGGGCAGTCGGCCGGCTTGCCGAAGACTCCCCAGGAGGCGGCTCTGCGCCCTGTGTTCTTGAGGGGCGCAGCCTGCCCCGATGCCTTGAAAGGTCATGGGGCTCGGGTTGGCCTACACGTGGCCCATTACTCCGACAGCCTGCTCCCTCCTCCCCGCGGCCGGCTGTGCTGCCGTGCAGGCCTCACCGCCCCACCGTACTCCCATCGCTGGCCTAGCCATCCCTCTACTCACCCACACCTATTGTTATTCTCTGGCGACGGCAGACAAACCAGTAAACCCTCGTACAGTCGTACTCCCCTCCGCATGGGAAACAACTGCCAAGTCTTCCATGCCTCCGTGTCGTTCCCTTCCTAGGCCTCGTCATCGTCCACCGCCCTGGTGCTCTCGGCGCGGCCTGGTCAACATGGTCAACGACCGACATGCATCTGAAGTGGATTATACGTGGAGAGGCCGACAGCTGGGTCCACGGCCGCACGCAAGGAAATGCCTCCTTATTACGCAGAAAATAATGATTCCTCCGCCTGACATCAGGGACCCACCGAAAGGGCCTCTGTATTTCGTGAAAAAAATGTTACCGCCGCTGACGGCTCGGACCCATCAGCTATATCTTCGCACGCAAGGAAGTGCCTCCTTATTACGCACAAAAAATGAATACTCCCCCTGTTAGCTGGGACCCAGTATAGTGGCAGGCTGACTTGTGGGCCTACTAAGTTGACGGGGACGGAGGGCTTTGTCAACTTAGTCAATATGCACGATTCTAGCTCCAGTGACCGTACGATGTCCATCCAACGGCCGTAGTGCTTCTTCAACCTCTGGTCTTCTTGCTCTAGCCGCCCAAACCAGTGCCGGTCGTGCCTCATGCTCCTGCCTCCCGTGGCCGGCTGCTATGCGGTGGAGGCCTCACCGCACCATACTACTCCCACCGCTGGCTAGGTCATCCCTCTACTCACCCACACCCCCTGTTACTCTGCAGCGACGGCAGCCTCACACCGCAGCGAACCAGTGCCCTCGTACTCCTCTACGCGTGGGCATCCACTGCCATGTCTTCCCCGGCTCCGCGTCGTCCCCTTCCTAGGCTTCGTCGTCGTCCACCACCCTGGTGCTCTCGGCGCGGCGTGGTCAACATGGTCAAGGAACGGCTTCCATCAGACGTGGACTGTACGTGGAGAGGCTGACAGCTGGGTCCACGGCTGCAGCAAGGAAGTGCCTCCTTATTACGTGCAAAATAACTATTCTTCCACCTGACAGTGGGGACCCACCAGACAAGCCACCGTATTTCGCCCCCCTGACTGCTGGGACCCACCAGCTACATCTTCGCACGCAAGGAAGTGCCTGACAGTCGGGACCCACCTGGTCGAAGCGTACGTAGCGTTGTCATTCTGGTCGCGAACATGTACGTACATATATACTGGTGGATGTAGAGGCACGCACTTGTCGTAGTAGAGGCGGCCAGGGTGCAAGAAAGACAATACGGCCACGTATGTGTACATACGGGCGGGGCCTCGAACGCCTACTCACGCATACGTATGGCGAGGGCTCATTGACATGGCTGGGTCGGGACGGAGAAACAACGTCGTCGTCGTGTTCATGGGGAGGCAACAGAATGCGTCGTGTTCATGGGGAGGCAACAAAATGCGTCGTGTTCATGGGGAGGCAACGGAATGCGTGGGAGCCAACCGGCTGGGTCAGAACGGAATGTGTGGTCATGTTCATCGGGAGAGCTTGGACGGAACAAGCGATGGAAACAAGGCCTGGCGTACCGCACAACGGAGGAAACGGACCTCCTATGTTCAGAACGGGATCCTGTTGATTGGGAGGGGTCTGGCGTACCGCAAAACGGAGGAAATGGACCTCCTACGGTCGAAACGGGGGTCCTGTTGATCGGGAGGGGTGTGGCGTACCGCAAAACTGACAAAACGGACTTGTGTTGGAGCGCTACGGTCGAAACGGGGGTCATGTTCATCGGGAGGGGTGTGGCGTACCGAAAAACGAGACTCCACGGGATACTGTTCATCTCCACCGTCGACCCCCTCCAGCCTCCATGAGCTACTGTTCATCCATCATCGACCTCCTCCAGCCTCCACCTGCGACTGTTCATCCACGGGCTCCTGTTCATCCAGCCTCCACCGCGCGCTACTCCACCGGCTACTGTTCAACCAGCCCTCTCCATGGCTCCTGTTCAACCACCCCTCCACGGGCTACTATTCATCCTTCCCTCCACCGTCTACTGTTCATCCTGCCCTCCACGGGGTGGTCCTGTTCATCCATCCCTCCACGGGGTCCTGTTCATCCAGCCCCAACCGGCTCGATCGATCAGGGTCCTGTTCATCCATAGGCAACACCATGCGGTCCTGTTCATCCACCCCCACTAGGAACTGTTCATCCAACCCCCCCCCCCCGCAACGCTCACTATTCATCCAGAGGCAACATCGATCGGGTTCAGTTAGCAGCAGTAGCGAAGGAATCGCTCGATCGGGTTCAGTTAACAGCCATCGATCGATCGCTCGGGTTCAGTAACGCGTAGCCTGCAGTGCAATCGCTCGGGTTCAGTTAGAGCCAACGCCTCGCACACACGCACGTACGTGTACGAGAGAAACGCGCATCGCTCGGGCCCCGACCTCCCACCGCAACCGAGAACTCCCCGAAATTTTCCTCCCCCTTGCTTCTACCATGGTTTTTCTGTCATGGACGGCCCAAAGAATGTCATGCAGCTGCGTCTCCGGCCCGCCCAGGACGAAAAGCCCATTTTCTGTCATGATTTTTTGTCATAGAAGTAGGAGCCCACCACATCTAGGATGATATCGGGTTTTGTCACAATTATCGTCATAGAAGTGTCATATGTATGACAGAAAAAAAATTCGTTCGGCCCAAAATGTCACGGATGTGTCTTTTTTTTGTAGTGTTGCTACTAACATCTTTCAACTTAGTTTTCTCTAGGAACATATAAAAAATAAAACAGGGGAGCTAAACGCGAGCTATTGATCTACAACATAGATATGCTAATACTACCAGGACTAAGTTCATGATAAATTTAAGTTCAATTAATCATATTACTTAAGAACTCCCACTTAGATAGACATCTCTTTAATCCTCTAAGTGATCACGTGATCCATATCAACCAAACCATAACTGATCATCACATGAAATGGAGTAGCTTTCAATGGTGAAGATCACTATGTTGATCATATCTACTATATGATTCACGCTCGACCTTTCGGTCTCAGTGTTCCGAGGCCATATATGCATATGCTAGGCTCGTCAAGTTTAACCTGAGTATTCTGCGTGTGCAAAACTGGCTTGCACCCGTTGTAGATGGACGTAGAGCTTATCACACCCGATCATCATGTGGTGTCTGGGCACGACGAACTTTGGCAATGGTGCATACTCAGGGAGAACACTTTTATCTTGAAATTTAGTGAGAGATCATCTTATAATGCTACCGTCAATCAAAGCAAGATAAGATGCATAAAAGATAAACATCACATGCAATCAATATAAGTGATATGATATGGCCATCATCATCTTGTGCTTGTGATCTCCATCTCCGAAGCACCTTCATGATCACCATCGTCACCGGCGCGACACCTTGATCTCCGTCGTAGCATCGTTGTCGTCTCGCCAATCTTATGATTCTACGACTATCGCTACCGCTTAGTGATAAAGTAAAGCATTACAAGGCGATTGCATTGCATACAATAAAGCGCCAACCATATGGCTCCTGCCAGTTGCCGATAACTAGGTTACAAAACATGATCATCTCATACAAAAAATTTAGCATCATGCTTCGACCATATCACATCACAACATGCCCTGCAAAAACAAGTTAGACCTCCTCTACTTTGTTGTTGCAAGTTTTACGTGGCTGCTACGGGCTGAGCAAGAACCGTTCTTACCTACGCATCAAAACCACAACGATAGTTTGTCAAGTTAGTGCTATTTTAACCTTCTCAAGGACTGGGCATAGCCACACTCGGTTCAACTAATGTTGGAGAAACTGACACCCTCTAGTCACCTGTGTGCATAGCACGGCGGTAAAACCAGTCTCGCATAAGCATACGCGTAATGTCGGTTCGGGCCGCTTCATCCAACAATACCACCGAACCAAAGTGTGACATGATGGTAAGCAGTATGACTTATATCACCCACAACTCACTTGTGTTCTACTCGCGCATATTACATCTACGCATAAAATCAGGCTCGGATGCCACTGTTGGGGAACGTAGTAATTTCAAAAAAATTCCTACACACATGCAAGATCATGGTGATGCATAGCAACGAGAGGGAAGAGTGTTGTCCACGTACCCTCGTAGACCGAAAGCGGAAGCGTTAGTACAACACGGTTGATGTAGTCGTACGTCTTCACGATCCGACCGATCAAGTACCGAACGCACAGCACCTTCGAGTTCAGCACACATTCAGCCCGATGACGTCCCTCAAACTCCGATCCAGCCGAGTGTTGAGGGAGAGTTTCGTCAGCACGACGGCGTGGTGATGATGATGATGTTCTACCGGCACAGGGCTTCGCCTAAGCACTGCTACAGTATTATCGAGGTGGACTATGGTGGAGGGGGGCACCGCACACGGGTAAAAGATCAAATCAATTGTTGTGTCTTTGGGGTGCCCCCTGCCCCCGTATATAAAGGAGCAAGGGGGGAAGTGCGGCCGGCCAGGAGGAGGCACGCCAGGAGGATTCCTACTCCCATCGGAAGTAGGACTCCCTACCTTCCTTGTTGGATTAGGAGAAGGGGGGAAAGATGAGGGAGAGAGGAAGGAAAGGGGCGCCGCCCCCCTCTCCTTGTCCTATTCAGACTAGAGGGGGAGGGGCATGCGGCCCTGCCCTAGTCGCCTCTCCTCTTCTCCACTAAGGCCCACTATGGCCCATTAAGCCCCCGGGGAGTTCCGGTAACCCCTCGGTATTCCGGTAAAATCCCGATTTCACCCGGAACATTTGCGATATCCAAATATAGGCTTCCAATATATCAATCGTCATGTCTCGACCATTTCGAGACTCCTTGTCATGTCCGTGATCACATTCGGGACTCCGAACAACCTTCAGTACATCGAAATTCATAAAATCATAGTATAACCGTCATCGGAACTTTAAGCGTGCGGACCCTACGGGTTCGAGAACTATGTACACATGACCGAGACACGTCTCCGGTCAATAACCAATAGCAGAACCTGGATGCCCATATTGGCTCCCACATATTCTACGAAGATCTTTGTTGGTCAGACCGCATAACAACATACGTTGTTCCCTTTGTCATCGGTATGTTACTTGCCCGAGATTCGATCGTCGGTATCTCAATACCTAGTTCAATCTTGTTACCGGCAAGTCTCTTTACTCGTTCCGTAATACATCATCCCGCAACTAACTCATTAGTTGCAATTCTTGCAAGGCTTATAGTGATGTGCATTACCGAGTGGGCCCAGAGATACCTCTCCGACAATCGGAGTGACAAATCCTAATCTCGAAATACACCAACCCAACAAGTACCTTCGGAGACACCTGTAGAGAACCTTTATAATCACCTAGTTACGTTGTGATGTTTGGTGGCACACAAAGTGTTCCTTTGATAAACGGGAGTTGCATAATCTCATAGTCATAGGAACATGTATAAGTCATGAAGAAAGCAATAGCAACAAACTAAACGATCAAGTGCTAAGCTAACGGAATGGGTCAAGTCAATCACATCATTCTCCTAATGATGTGATCCCGTTAATCAAATGACAACTCATGTCTATGGTTAGGAAACATAACCATCTTTGATGAACGAGCTAGTCGAGTAGAGGCATACTAGTGACACTCTGTTTGTCTATGTATTCACACATGTTTTATGTTTCCGGTTAATACAATTCTAGCATGAATAATAAACATTTATCATGATATAAGGAAATAAATAATAACTTTATTATTGCCTCTAGGGAATATTTCCTTCACCAATATCACATTGAGTCCATAGGAAATGCCAATACTATTAAAAGGGGGTGAGGTGTTGCTTAATGAGTTGCTTTCTCAAACTGCTTAGTGATATGCTCCAAAAACCCTCAACTACTTTCTCATGTCCACATATGTCCCAAACCAAAAGTCAAACTCGGCCCCACTGAAATCTTCTATCCGGTGCCACCGAGTTCACTTGACATAGCTATTGCCAGAAACCCTAGTCACTTCGGTCTCACTGATAGGGACTCGGTCTCACCAAGATGGGATTGCAAACTCTCTGTTTCCCTTCATAATGTTTCGGTCCAACCGAGATGAACGATCGGTCCCACCGAGATTGCAATGCAAACTCTCTGTTTCCCCTTCATAACGTTTCTATCTAACCGAGATGAGCGAATCGGTCCCATCGAGTTTGCCTGACCAACTCTCTGTTTGCCTATTACCAAAATCGGTCCCACCGAGTTTGTGTAATCGGTCTCACCAAGATTACGTTATGATCTAACCCTAATGGAATCGGTCCCACCGAGTTGACATATCGGTCCCACCGAAAATCCTAACGTTCACATTTTGAACTAAATCGGTCTGACCGAGTTATATGATTCGGTCCCACTGAGTTTGGTTATTTGTGTGTAACGGTTAGATTTTGTGTGGAGGCTATATATACCCCTCCACCCACTCTTCATTCATGGAGAGAGCCATCAGAATATGCCTACACTTCCAACATACATTTTTTGAGAGAGAACCACCTACACTTGTGTTGAGGCCAAGATATTCCATTCCAACCACATAAATCTTGGTCTCTAGCCTTCCTCAAGTTGCTTTCCACTCAAATCATCTTTCTGCCAAATCCAATCCTGTGAGAGAGAGTTGAGTGTTGAGGGGACTATCATTTGAAGCACAAGAAGCAAGGAGTTCATCATCAACACACCATCTATTACCTTTTGGAGAGTGGTGTCTCCTAGATTGGTTAGGTGTCACTTGGGAGCCTCCGTCAAGATTGTGGAGTTGAACCAAGGAGTTTGTACGGGCAAGGAGATCGCCTACTTCGTGAAGATCTACCCTAGTGAGGCAAGTCCTGCGTGGGTGATGGCCATGGTGGGATAGACAAGGTTGCTTCTTCGTGGACCCTTCGAGGGTGGAGCCCTCCGTGGACTCGCGCAACTGTTACCCTTCGTGGGTTGAAGTCTCCATCAACGTGGATGTACGATAGCACCACCTATCGGAACCATGCCAAAAATCTTTGTGTCTACATTGCGTTTGCTCCCTCCAAACTCCTCCCTTTACTTTCATATGCAATTGTTTTACATTCCGCTGCTATACTCTTAGAATTGCATGTGTAGGTTGATTACTTGTTTGTGCTAAGTTGCTAAAATCTGCCAAGACTTAAAATTGGGAAAAGGCTAGATTTTTATTTGGTCAAGTAGTCTAATCACCCCCCTCTAGACATACTTTCGATCCTACAGAGGCGGTGTGGGCGGCGTGGGCTTGGCCCGGCTCGGCTGGGCCGCCGGCCTAGTCGGGCGCTGACTTTTTTTTAAACAGATTTGCCGGAAAAATCCTGGAAAATAAAATAAAAATCTAAAAATTCCAAAACAAATTTTCACCGTCTAAATAAAATATTTAGAACAGGATGAACATTTTCTTGGCCAAAAATGCAATTTTGAAAAATGCATATTTTTTCTAATTCAAATAAAATTGCAATAAAATCCAAATAAAACTATTTATTTGATTTTAATATTTTTCCTCGAATATTTCATTTCTTTTTGAGAATTCATATTATCTTCTCTCATATATTTTTAATATGAAATATTTTTGAAGAGAAAATTAATTGAAACCAAAATGAACCTTGTTTTGATATTTGAGAAAAATTTAAAGATGAAAACGCTGAAATCACCAACTCTCCACGGGTCCTTGAGTTGCTTAGATTTTCGAGGATCACAAAACGAAATGCAATAAAATATGATATGCATGAATGATCTAAGTATAACATTCCAAAATGGAAATTTGCGATTTTACAAACCTACCCCCCTTAAGATGAATCTCGCCTTCGATATTCGGGTTGGCTAGAAAATAGGTGTGGGTGATCTTTGTGTAGATCGTCCTCTTGTTCCTAGGTGGCTTCATCCTCGGTATGGTGGCTCCACTGAACTTTGCAAAACTTTATAACCTTGCTGCGAGTAACTCAGCTGGCAAACTCGAGAATCTTGACAGGTTTCTCTTCATAGGTCAAATCCCTGTCCAACTGAATTGCTTCCAAGGGCACTGTATCTCTCAAAGGAATATCTGCCATCTCAGCATGACACTTCTTCAACTGAGAAGCGTGAAACACATCATGAACTCCTGACAGTCCTTGGGTAACTCCAGCTTGTAGGCCACTTCTCCCATACGTTCCAAAACTCGGTATGGTCCTACAAATCTCGGGGCTAACTTTCCCTTGACTCCAAATCGCTTAACTCCTCAGAGCGGTGATACACGAAGATACACTCTGTGTCCGACTTCATAGACTACCTCCTTGCGTTTCGAGTCTGCATAGCTCTTCTGCCTAGACTGTGCTACCTTCAGTCTATCTCGAATCAGCTTAACCTTCTCTTCTGAATCTTTGATCAAATCTGGTCCAAACAACAGACGGTCTCCAACTTCGTCCCACATCAACGGTGTTCAGCATCTTCTTCCGTACAATGCGTCAAAAGGTGCCATCTTCAAACTGTCCTGGTAGTTGTTGTTGTATGAGAACTCCGCGTAGGGAAAGTTATCATCCCAACTAGATCCATAATCTAGCGCACAAGCTCTCCACATGTCCTTCAGAATCTGATTGACTCTCTAGGTCTATCCATCTGTCTGCGGATGAAAAGTTGTACTGAATTCTAGCCTGGTACCCAGAGTCTGGTGCAGCTGGTGCCAAAACTTTGAAGTAAACTATGTTCCTCTATCTGATATGATGGTCCTTGGAACTCCGTGCAGACATACGATCCTGGTCATATATATCTTGGCCAACTTCGCACTTGTGTAGGTGGTTTTCACTGGGATAAAGTGAGCTACCTTGGTCCAGCGATCAACTACTACCCAGATAGAGTCATATCCTGATCGGGTCCTGGGTAATCCGGTGATGAAATCCATGCCAAGCTTATCCCACTTCCATTCGGGTATCGACATAGGCTGCAGTAATCCTGCTGGCTTCTGATGTTCTGCCTTCACGCTCTGGTATACATCACATACGGCTACATACTCAGCAATATCCTTCTTCATACCAGTCCACCAAAAACGCTCCTTCAAATCCAAATACATCTTGGTGTTTCCGGGGTGTATCAAGTATGGTGAGTCATGATCTCTGCATTATCGGACACATAAATATGGTCTTCAAACCATAAGGTGTCGTGCTCATCCTCACGAAAAGCTTTGGCTTTTCCTTTTCTTATTCTCTCCTTTATTTCAGCAATTTCCTTGTCATCCTTCTGAGCTTCACGAATCTTTCCCAACAAGGTAGACTGAACTTCCATTGCTGCAACAAAGCTTCTAGGAACAATCTCCAAACGAAGCTCCCTGAGATCTTCGGCTAACTCCTTTGGCAATCCTCCTGTTAAGAGAGTATTGATGTAACTCTTCCGGCTCAAAGCGTCTGCTACGACATTGGCCTTTCCTGGATGATAGTGTAGCTTCATGTCATAATCCTTTATAAGCTCCAACCATCTCCTCTGCCTGAGATTCAGCTCCTTCTGTGTGAAAATGTACTTCAAACTCTTATGATTCGTGTACACATCACAACGGTTTCCAATAAGAAAATGTCTCCAGTTTTTGAGTGCTTGCACTACAGCTGCTAACTCCAAATCATGTGTGGCGTAACTCAACTCATGCGGTCGAAGTTGACGTGAGGCATATGAAACAACTCTTCCATCTTGCATAAGTACTCCTCCAAGTCCCAAGCAGGAGGCGTCGCAATACACTTGGAAATCCTTGCGTATATCAGGCAGAATCAGCACATGGGTTGTAGTCAGATGTTTCTTCAACTCCTGAAAACTAGCCTCACATTCTTATATCCATTTGAACTTAGTGTCCTTCTTCAACAACTCCGTCATGGGCTTTGTGATCTTTGATAAATTCTCAATGAATCTCTGGTAATATCCTACGAGTCCCAGAAAACTGCGGATCTCTCCAACCGAGGTGGGTGATAACCAATCGGTGACTGACTTAACCTTGGTGGGGTCTACTGCTATACCTTCTCCTGATATAACGTGTCCAACGAATCCAACTTCCTTCAACCAAAACTCACATTTGCTGAACTTGGCGTATAACAGATGTTCCCTGAGCTTCTCGAGAACTAAATGCAAATGCTCCTTGTGTTCCTCTTCATTCTTTGAGTATACCAAGATATCATCAATGAACACCACAACAAACTTATCCAAGAACTCCATGAACACCTTGTTCATCATGCTCATGAAATAGGCAGGGGCATTAGCTAATCCAAATGACATAACCGTATACTCATAAATCCTGTACCTTGTGGTGAGAGTTGTCTTAGGTATATATTTTTCTCGAATCTTCAACTGGTGGTATCCTGATCGCAGGTCGATCTTCGAGAACACTTTAGCTCCTTGTAGCTGGTCAAACAAATCATTGATCATCGGCAGTGGGTATTTGTTCTTGATCGTCACTTCATTCAACGCACGATAATCAACAACCATTCTCAAAGATTTATCCTTCTTCTCAACCAAGAGCACTGAGGCTCCCCATGGTGATGAACTTCGTCGAATGTAACCTTTCTCCAATAACTCCTTAATCTACTTCTTAATCTCCTCCAGATCATTCGTGGGCATCCGGTATGGTCTCTTCGATATCGGTTCGGTGCCTAGCAACAGCTCTATCAAAAACTCAATATCATGATCTGGCGGCATGCCTGGTGTCGGTGTCAAAACCGGCGGATCTCGGGTAGGGGGTCCCAAACTGTGCATCTAAGGCGGATGGTAACCGGAGGCAGGGGACATGATGTTTTACCCAGGTTTGGGCCCTCTTGATGGAGGTAAAAGCCTACGTCCCGCTTGATTAATATTGATGATATGGGTAGTACAAGAGTAGATCTACCACGAGATCAGAGAGGCTAAACCCTAGAAGCTAGCCTATGGTATGATTGTATGTTGTAGTTGTTGTGTCCTACGGACTAAAACCCTCCGGTTTATATAGACACCGGAGAGGGTTAGGGTTACACAAGGTCGGTTACAAAGGAGGAGATATCCATATCCATATTGCCTAGCTTGCCTTCCACGCCAAGTAGAGTCCCATCCGGACACGAGACGAAGTCTTCAATCTTGTATCTTCATAGTCTAATAGTCCGGCCAATGGAGATAGTCCGGCTGTCCGGAGACCCCCTAATCCAGGACTCCCATAGTAGCCCCTAAACCAGGCTTCAATGACGATGAGTCCGGCGCGCAGTATTGTCTTCGGCATTGCAAGGCGGGTTCCTCCTCCGAATATACCACGGAAGAATTTGAATACAAGGATAGTGTCCGACCCTGCAAAATAAGTTCCACATACCACCGTAGAAAGAATAATATTTCCGCAAATCTAATTTGCTGACTTGTTTTGGCGACACGACATTATGCCATGGCCCGGTGATTATTCGAACCATTTCCTTTAACTAGCCCCGCACATAACGCGAGGCAGTTTTTTGACACGTCTCGTCAAAGCAGAGATCGTGTCCCCTTATTTCGGGATTCTCATCAATACAGGCATGGGTAACCCAACCGTGTCTAGGACTCCTAGATTATAGGCAAGTCCCAAACGGCTACGGAGAGGACGCTTGATATTCACCCTCTTCATAAAGGGACAAGGCTTTTACTTTTTTTCCTCCCGTGCTCAATCGAATCCTTCCCCCGCCTCGAGTTCTAACACCCAAAGCCCAGGTCAGGTGCTCCGGACCTTCAATCATGTCCGGATCTAGCCTTCAAGGCCGATGGATGCCCTCCTCCATTACGGAAGAATACATCAAGAAGTTGAGGGAGGCTAGATACCTGACCGCCGAGGTTTCGCATCGGCTGCCTGCCCGAGGGCAGGTCGTCCCTACTCCTCAACCCAATGAAGGCGTCGTGTTCATCTCCCACTTCCTCCGAGGACTAGGCCTCACTCTGGATCCCTTCATTAGGGGGTTGATGTTTTATTACGGGCTAGATTTCCACGATCTAGCCCCAGACTCCTTTCTCCACATCTCGACATTCATTGTCGTGTGTGAGGCCTTCCTCCGCATTACCCCTCACTTCGGCCTGTGGCTCAAGACCTTTGATTTGAAGCCGAAGATGGTCGAGGGCCAGTATGCAGCGTGCGGAGGCGCATTAATAAGCAAGAAAGCAGGAGCTCCGTGGCCCAAAGGTTCCTTTCTAGAGGTGTCCGGATTATGGGAACAGGAGTGGTTTTACATCACAGCTCCCAGAAGTGCCAAGTGGGTGGTTGCCCCTGCTTTCCGCTCAGGCCCTCCACCACAACTGATGTCATGGATTAGCAGAGGGCTGAGCTGGGGTCCTGCCAAGGACGTGCCTGTACTGCAAAGCCGCATCCAAAATCTCTTCAAAGGAGATTTCAATTTGATTATGGTGGCGCAAGTCATGCTGGTTCGTCGAGTCCAGCCTTGCAAACGCCGGCCCCTCCGCATGTGGGAGTTCAACCCAGAAGGGCCGCGTACTATTCAGAATTTCCTCGGCCTGATGCACGAGGAGATGTACAAATCATTCTTCGGACTCCAAATAGAGTGTCCGGATACTACCGAGGACGTGGGCCTGAGCCGCAATCGTATCTCCGACCAAGTAAGTAATCATTTAGCCGAACACACCGTCTTTTATTTACCACGACGTCATTCTAAAAATTCGCTCTTTGACTAGGACTGGATAACAAAGGCGAAGATGATTCGGTGTCCGGCCCCCCCTTCCTGAGGGTTTGGAAAATCCAGTACTGGAAAAGATGCTCGAGCTAGCACCTTGCCCGGAGCCCTCAAAGGAAGACAAAGGGGGGAATAATGAGGGCGAAAGCTGACCTCCATCGCTACCTATTCCGACCGGGGGAACGAGCGCCTCCGTGAGGGAGGATAACCGAGGGGAGGAACCGGACATTCTCTCACCCCGGGGGAGGAAGAGGATTACCTCTGAAGATCCAGAAACGAAGGTTTCCAAGTGGGAGAAGAAATCTCCACCAGAGGGTCTTGCCTTGGAGAGTGCTCTTGCCGCACAGAGTCCGCGCGGGGATCAGCCCTCTAATGAGTTGTAAGTAATTAAAAAGTACTTTAGTATTGAAGATATATTACCTTACCTCTAAGGAAAATAACAGAAGTATTTATCTTGCGGTTCGGATCTTTGCCCTTCTCAGCAGAGCTCGTCCTCGTGGATCTTCTTCCGGAGATGATGGAGAGCAAAATGCCTCCCCCGGACTCCTCCGCTCAAGAAGCAGGCGACCTTGAGGTGTCGTCACGGAGGGCCTTTCCGGATCCGGTGAGGCCAGAAGATAATCCTATAGTCACCCGAAGTCCCCAGCGTGCGGCTCTCGAAGAGAGCAAACAGAAGAGTCCAGCACCGACTGGTATGCGGTCAGACATACTGAGAGAGCTTTTGGAGCGAGCGGCCATCTCAGAAGAACATCGTAAGTTGATGGGTACGGTGATGGAAAGGATCTCATCCGCCTAAAGCGGGTTGCATGATGCCTTTATGAGTCTACTGACGGGTTTTGAGGTACGTAAAATGATGTAGATTTGTGATGGTACCGCACATTTTTAGGTGTCCCCTGTGTAGATAGTAGCCCCTGAGACTCTGGTTGTCGCCGAGGACGGCGGCAAACAGAGGATCATAGTCCCAGGAAATAACCATACCGCTTTAATGTCCAGGTAGTGGGAGCTCTAGTGGCTAGCCGGACTCATGAGTTTGCCGAACTAAAGCGGCAACTAGATGCGGCAGATGCCGACATCGAGCTTGTTAACAAGCGGCTTGACGAGTCACAGGGTAAATAATGTTTTTCTGGTGAATGTCACATAATAAGAGCAGCATGATGCCAGTATCTTTAATATGTTGTGACTGCAAACGGAGCTGCCACCATGGAGACCCTTAGGGCGGAACTTGCCCGAGCCAAGGAACAAGCAAGAATTAGTAATGCAGCTGCTTTGAAGGCAGCCGAAGAGTTAAGAGCCGAGAAGGCCGTGCATTGCGAAAGCAAAGAGAAGATGGCCAAGATGGCCACAAAATTAAAATACACTGCCGACCGTTGCCAATTCCTTGAAAAAGAGAACCGATTGAAGGCAGCGGACCTTGAAAAGGCCACGATGGTGACCAAAGACACTCGCTCTGCTATGAGGGCGAAGAAGGAGGAGCTGCGCGAAGCCGCGGATATTGCGGCTGGGAATCCCTTTCTGCTACAGAGGAAGTTTGGGGATCCGTGGTATGCCCCTCTGGATCGGCTGTAGAGTTCGGCAGACGCATATATGCACTTGGCGGCGAGCACTGCCGATGCGGCCAAATACTTCCAAGGTCAAACAGATCGTGAAGTGGACAAGCTGTTCTGGTCGCAATTCAACGTTCTAGAGCATCTGCTTCCATTGACTGATCAGCTAGCCGAATGGGCCAAACTAAATAGGTTGTCCGGACTTGCCATGAGGTCTGTTGTGGATCAGCTGTGGCCGGAAAAGCCGAAGCCGAACAACTATTTCAGCTTAGTGCAGCAGTTCCTTGGTGCGGTGCCGCGCATCAATGCGATGAAGAGGTCAGCGTGCATAGAAGGCTCGCGGAAGGCCCTTGCCCGTGTTAAAGCATACTGGGCGGAGATGGATGCTACCACTGTTGCGACACAGGGTTCGGCCATAGGCCGAGTGGCTGCCGAGCACTATTTCGAAGAGGTTCTCGAGGGTGCGCGTTTGATAGAGGCCCAATGCTTGAAGAATATTATGTTTGAGTGACATGTATTCCCATTGTAAACACAATGTTTTTATGAAATTTATTAAGGTTGTGTTTATACTTTTGCCTGAAAGTAATATGATGCCTCCTGTGCAGCCGTTTCTGTATACATGTGTATAACCTGAAAGATTGCAGTCGTCGGCTTCAGCCCCCACGCATATAATGCGGAGGTGTTCGCAGAAGACGCGTGTTCACACTTAACCCAACGTCTTGGTCCTATTAAGGAGGTGATAACGCAGCGAACGAGGCAACCGGACTATAATGCTTTAACACTTTCACTTAGCCATAGGAGTTTGACGGTAGGGCTACTATATAGCCCCTGTTGGCTCCGCACTCTCCCGAATTCGGGGTGCGTACATGCCTGGCCGGGAAATAGCCCTTCGTTAAGGCGAAGGAATTCTAACATTCCGATAGGTCATCGAGTGGTTGACCAGTCTCACGCTATATCATGACAGTCAGTTTTCGGCTTTCTCTACTGAGGTGCTCATCCGGCTGACCCGGGGCACAATCGCAGTAGTTCTCCTAGTGCTACCTTAGCCGATAGAGCGGAACGTAAGGTACCAAAACATAGGAGCCGGGCAAACCCAACATTTGACCAAAGACTTGATTCGGAGCTGATGCATATAAGGCCAAACTCGCGACGCCGAACACTCCCTAAGGTATTCGGTCTTTATGGTATAAACCGGGCCTGAATTGTGCCCTTTGTAAGAAGCCCCTGGTGTCCAGGTACGTGCATTATTCTGACGTGGCCACATGCCAAGACGCCAGCATCCTTCTCAATTGTACTAATAATCCGAGGGATGTGTATCAACAAGAGACAGTAAAAAAGGTTGACGCAGGGTCTTAATCTAAAAAGAATCCTTGGGACGGGTCCCTGCTGCACGTCTGTGCATGTGTCTCCGTTGTGCCGTATCCTGGACGGGTGTAACATGATGGTCATCTATAAAAGAAAGAAACTTAGGTGAAAAGTTGTCGTGCAAAAAGGTAGGTTTGAGGAAACCATGTATAATTCAAGATGAGTAAAAAATTGCCACTTGTCTGCGCGCGTTAAGCCCCTTGTATTTGTAATAGGGGTGTGGCTTATCAAACCTGTGTGAGTTACATATAGCTGCACCGGACTCGTCTAACCGTGTCCGTGGTCTTGACGACCTATCAAATGCTTTAGCTGGTGAGGCCCTTTTTAATGAGCGGCTGCCAAGGCAGTCGCACTCTCTTCGGCGCGCAGGGATCGCTTAATATTTCCATTCATTGTAATGATGCCACATGGACTGGGCATCTTAAGCGTAAGGGAAGCGTAATGCGGTATTGCATTAAAGTGAGCGAAAGCTTCGCGTCCAGGTAGTGCTTGAAAGCCACTTTGGAACGGAGCAATGTGGAATGTTAAATTTTCGCTACGGAAGTTATCGGGGAAGCTGAATATAACCTCTAGTAGCAGGGAGCCCGTGCAATGAGCCCCTGTGCCTGGCGTTACTCCTTTAAGGGTAGTGTTGCTGTGGCAAATTTTCGCTGGGTCTATCCCCATTTTGCGGATTTTATCCTGGTATATCAGGTTTAAACTGCTGCCACCGTCCATCAGGACTCTTGCAAAGTGCTATCCGTCAATTGTTGGGTCTAATACCAGGGCAGCCCATCCTGCATGCCGGATACTTGCTGAGTAATCCCGATGGTCAAAAGTGATCGGTTGAAACGACCAGTGGCAGGACTCCGCGGCGATAGGCCCTTGGGCATATTTATCTGGGAATGCCGCTTTGTTTTTCCTCTTTATCACGTGTAACACGTTTACTGTTTTGACTTCTGGTGGAAATTTCTTCTGTTCCCCAGTGTCTTGCTTGAGAGGCTCATCCTCATCTTCGCTTGGTGTATCCTCCCCCTTGTGTACGGCGTTGAGCTTGCCGGACTGCTTGAAGACCCAACATTCTCTGTGGGTACGATTAGCAGGTTTACCGGGGGTGCTATGGATCTGACATACTTCATCCAAAATTTTGTTTAGGCTGGACAGTTCGTCTCTGGTACCTTTAGAGGGCGGCTTTTGCTGACTTGGCCGAGAGCTTTTGAATCCGACGTTTACTGTCATGCTCTTCGTGATGTCTTCTTTATTCCGGCGTTTGTTATTGTTGTTGCACCGTGATTTCCCGTTTCCATCTCAAACTTCGGATGTACTGGGGTCGCTGGTGCTGCATCTGGCTAGCCAGCTATCCTCACCCGCGCAAAAGCGGGTCATGAGGCTTGTTAATGCTGCCATTGTTCTCGGCTTTTCTTGGCCGAGGTGTCTGGCAAGCCATTCGTCACGGATGCTATGCTTAAAAGCTGCCAAGGCTTCGGCGTCTGGATAGTCGACTATTTGGTTATTTTTAGTAAGAAACATGTTCCAAAGCTTTCGGGCTGACTCTCCGGGCTGTTGAGCTATATGACTCAAATCGTCCGCGTCCGGAGGTCGGACATAAGTCCCTTGAAAATTTGCCCGAAAAGCGTCTTCAAGCTCTTCCCAGCTTCCAATGGAGCTTTCGGGGAGGCTTTTAAGCCAGTGCCGAGCTGGCCCTTTGAGTTTGAGGGGTAAATACTTAATGGCATGGAGAACATCTCCTCAAGCCATATGGATATGGAGGATATAGTCCTCAATCCAGACCCCAGGGCCTGTTGTTCCGTCGTATGCCTCTATGTTTACGGGTTTGAATCCCTCTGGAAATTCATGGCCCAGTACCTCGTCGGTGAAACATAGGGGGTGTGCGGCACCCCTGTATCTGGGTGTACCGTAGTGTTCGGATGTTTGTTGTGTTGCATCGTATGCTAGAACGTGCCTGCATGGTCCATAGATGGATCTGGTTGCACCGTCCTTTTGATGCGAGCCCTCGCGTGGATCGCGTATTGGCTTATGTGCGGCATTGCTTGCTGCTCTATGTTGGCCGTGAGGTCGTCTATTCGACCAGGTGGCCGTTTTAATTTTTGGTTGCGAGAGATCTAAGTCCTCCTCATCGAATTCAGGTAGCAACTTCCGCTTCGGGTAGCTCTTGGTGGGGCGATTACCGCCATACTTCACTGCTGTTTTGAGTGCTTTGCTCCATCTGATTTGGAGTGTGTCTTGCATAGCCTTGAGCCTTTGCTTCTGCTTTTTTAGACTCCTCGCGGTGGCAACAAGCCTTTGATGGGCATTCTGTTGCTCCGGGTGTCTGTCCAGTGTTATGTCATCCGGACTATTATCTTTGACAGAATCGGGTTGTTCGGTTTGATTCTCTGTGTTGTCGTGGTCCGGCAATGGTTCACCCTGCTCTAACGCTGGGTCTGTATGATCGTTGTTTCTACCGAGGCGGGATTTAGGGCGGCGCTTACGCCGCCGCTTTGACTTCTTCTCGAGGGGACAACCCTTCGTTGTGTCCTTCCGTTCCTCGTCGTTTTCTTTTGGTGTGTTCACCATGTATACGTCATGTGGTGAAGTGGGCGTCCAGTGCCCTGTGGGTAGTGGTTCCTCTTCGTCTCCCGCATCGTCGTCCATACCGTCGATGTCTTCAGAGTAAAAGTCAAGCATGTCGGTTAAGTCATCGACAGTGGCTACTAAGTGGGTGGTGGGTGGGCCGCGAATTTGTTCGTCGTCCGCATCCCAGTCCTGTCGGACATAGTTCGGCCAGGATCCTCCTGACAAGGAGAGACCTTAATGAGTTCAGTATGTCGCCAAAGGGCGAGTGCTGAAAAATATCCGCGGAGGTAAACTCCATGATCGACGCCCAATCGGATTTGATAGGAACGGGCGCAGGCGGCTCGGAGTCCGTGGCCGAAGAAGGATCCGGCAGTTTAACAACACGGCTCTCGTGCAAGGTAAGGTCGATGTTCGGCTCGATCGCCGCTGAGGGTAAGGCCTCCGTGGCGTGGTCCATCCACCCGTCCATGGACGGCGCAACTGGCTCCGAATTGAGGGTCGGAGCGGCTGCCTGTGCGATCTCCTGAACACTGTTCGATGGTAGAGCTAAATCATACTCATCGTGACCGCATGACGCACAAGGCAGAGGCTCGAATCCGTCGAGGATCAAGTCTCCACGGATATCAGCCATGTAGTTTAAGCTTCCAAACCTGACCTGGTGGCCAGGGGCATAACTTTCAATCTGCTCCAGATGACCAAGCGAATTGGCCCGCAGTGTAAAGCCGCCGAACACGAAGATCCGTCCGGGGAGAAAAGTCTCACCCTGGACTGCATCACTATCGATGATAGTAGGAGCCATCAAGCCTAACGGCGACGACACAGAGGAACTCTCAATGAAAGCACCAATGTCAGTGTCAAAACCGGCGGATCTCGGGTAGGGGATCCCGAACTGTGCGTCTAAGGCAGATGGTAACAGGAGGCAGGGGACACGATGTTTTACCCAGGTTCGGGCCCTCTTGATGGAGGTAAAACCCTACGTCCCGCTTGATTAATATTGATGATATGGGTAGTACAAGAGTAGATCTACCACGAGATCAGAGAGACTAAACCCTAGAAGCTAGCCTATGGTATGATTTTATGTTGTAGTTGTTGTGTCCTACGGACTAAAACCTTCCGGTTTATATAGACACCGGAGAGGGTTAGGGTTACACAAGGTCAGTTACAAAGGAGGAGATATCCATATCTGTATTGCCTAGCTTGCCTTCCACGGCAAGTAGAGTCCCATCCAGACACAACATGAAGTCTTCAATCTTGTATCTTCATAGTATAACAGTCCGGCCAATGGAGATAGTCCGGCTGTCCGGGGACCCCCTAATCCAGGACTCCCACACCTGGTAATTCCTCTGGAAATACATCCGGATAATCCTTCACTACAGGCACTTCTTCCTGAACAACTCCCGTGAGGGAATTTACGTGAGTACTCTTAGGAGTATGCCTGGATACATACTTAATCCTTTGTCCCTCCGGTGTGGTGAGTAGAATTGACCTACTAGCATAGTCAATGTTTCCTCCATACTTCGATAACCAATCCATTTCTAGTATCACATCCAATCCTTGTGACTCCCGAATTATAAGGTCTGAGGGGAAATCATGGCTACCAATGGTTAAGGGTAACTGATCGCACCATCGGCTGGCCATATACTCTGCACCGGGTGAGCTCACTAGCAAAGGTGTCCTAAGGGCTAAGGTGGGTAACTTAAACTTGTCCACAAATCCCCTTGAAATGTATGAATGTGATGCACCAATATCAAAAAGAACGAGAGCAGTAAATGACTTAACCAAAAACTTACTGATAATTGCGTCTGGTTGCTCTTAAACCTCCTCTACGCTTATGTGGTTCACTTTTCCCCTATTGAAAGGGTTGATCTTTTTCCCAGAGCTTCCATTGCCATTTCCATTCTTCACTTCAGGGCACTCAGTGGCATAGTGCCCATTCTTCCCGCACTTGAAACAAGTAATGTGACTTAGGTCCTTCTTGGCGGGTGTGGCTGGATTGGAGCGGTTCTGATTGTTGTTCTTTCCATTCCCATTCTTGGGGCCATTGTGATTATGAGAACTTCCTCCATTATGGGTGTGGCCTCCATGGTTATGGGTGTATCCTCCCGAGTTCGAGGTAACATGAGGCTTCTGTTGAGCTCCTGAATTGTACCTCCCTTGTCCATACTTCCTCTTGCGGCTCTCATTCTGTTGTTACTTCCATTCAATCATAAGAGCCTTATCTACCAACTCCTGGTAGTTGTTAAATGTTGCCACCATTAACTGCATACTCATCTCATCATTCAGCCCTTCCATAAACTTCTCCTTCTTCGTGGCATCTGTGGCCACGTCATCTGGGGCATATCGAGCTAACTTGCTAAACTCGTCCACATACTGGGCCACAGTACGGTTCCCCTGGCGTAAGTTGCGAAACTCACGCCTCTTCATGCTCATAGCTCCAGTTGAGACATGGGTTGTGCGGAAAGCTTGCTGAAACTGCTCCCAAGTGACATTGTCTATAGGGAAAGTGGTTGTGTAATTATCCCACCATGAGGCTGCAGGTCCATCCAATTGGTGTGCGGCAAAGCGCACCTTCTCAGCATCTGTGCAACATGTGGTGGTCAAATCCCTTCCAATACAGCGTAGCCAATCATCAGCAACTATGTAACACCCTCGATGCGGCTATATCTCCCACATGTCAAAGCATGACTTAGAGGCATAACCGTATTGAAAGCAATGTCGCAAGTGAGGTAATCTTCACACAACCCACGTAATACATAAGGGAAAGAGATACATAGTTGGCTTACAATCGCCACTTCACACAAATACATGAATAAAGCATTACATCATCCAAATACAATCAAGGTCCGACTACGGAACCAAAATAAAAGAAGACTACCCCAAATGCTACACAGATCCCCGATCGTCCCAACTGGGCTCCACTACTGATCAACTAGAACGAAACAACACAAAGGACAAGATCTTCATTGAGCTCCTCCTTGAGCTTGGTTGCGTCATCTCCACGGTACAACGGCACCTGCAAGCTGGTTTTGGAAGTATCTGTGAGTCACGGGGACTTAGCAATTTCACACCCTCTCGATCAAGACTATTTAAGCTTATGGGTAAGGTAAAAGGTACGAGGTGGAGCTGCAGCAAGCGACTAGCATATATGGTGGCTAACCTATTCGCAAAAGAGAGCGAGAAGAGAAGGCAAAAGCACGGTCGAACAACTATGATCAAGAAGTGATCCTAGAACAACCTACGTCAAGCATAACTCCAACACCGTGTTCACTTCCCGGACTCCGCCGAGAAGAGACCATCATGGTTACACACGCGGTTGATGTATTTTAATTTAGATCAACTTTAGGTTTTCTACAACCGGACATTAACAAATTCACATCTGCCCATAACCGCGGGCATGGCTTTCGAAAGTTCAAAACCCTGCAAGGGTGTCCCAACTTAGCCCATCACAAGCTCTCACGGTCAACGAAGGATATTCCTTCTAGCGGGAAGACCCGATCAGACTCAGAATCCCGGTTACAAGACATTTTGACAATGGTAAAACAAGACCAGCAAAGCCACCCGAATGTGCCGACAAATCCCGATAGGAGCTGCACATATCTCTTTCTCAGGGCACACCGGATTGTCCAAGGTTCCGGTAGGCCAGCCCAGAGTTGCCCCTGGTGGCCACCGGCAGCTGACAGGTTGGACCAACACTCAGAGGAGCACTGGCTCGGGGGTTTAATAAAGATGACCCTTGGGCAGGCCTACCCAAGGGAAAGAAAAGGCTCGGTGGATAATGGTAAAACCAATGTTGGGCCTTGCTGGAAGAGTTTTATTCAAGGTGAACTGTCAAGGGGTTCCCATTATAACCCAACCACGTAAGGAATGCAAAATCCGGGAACATAACACTGATATGACGGAAACTAGGGCGGCAAGAGTGAAACAAAACACCAGGCATAAGGCCGAGCCTTCCACCCTTTACCAAGTATATAGATGCATTAATTAGATAAGAGATATTGTGATATCCCAACAAGTAAACATGTTCCAACAAGGAACAACATCTCCATGTTCCAACAAGGAACAAACTTCAACCTTCACCTGCAACTAACAACGCTCTAAGAGGGGCTGACCAAAGCGGTAACATAGCAAAACACGGTTTGCTAGGATAAGGAGGGTTAGAGGCTTGGCTTCACAATATGGGAGGCGTGATAAGCAAGTGGTAGGTATCGCAGCATAGGCATAGCAAAAGAGCGAGCAACTAGCAAGCAAAGATAGAAGTGATTTCGAGGGTATGGTCATCTTGCCTGAAATCCCGCAAGGAAGAAGAACGAGTACATGAAGAAGACAAACGGACGTAGTCGAACGGGTCCTCACAAACGTGACGTTAACGGAACCAACCCCAAGAAGCAACACCGGAAAGAAGCACACAACATAGTAAACAACCAACACATGAACATGGTATGATATGCGGGATGCGGTATGTGATGCATATGCATGATTTGGAAAGGAATAATTGAACCTGGCCTCAACATGGAAATCCAAGAGTGCCACTAGAAAGGGGAGATGATTTCGGTTGAAATCGATATAAAGATCACCGGAATCGGATGCACGGTTTGGAAATGGCAAGGAAAACAAATATGGCACCAGTCTGCGATAATCAGCAAGTGACCAACTAAACGCATCAAGATAAATATGCTACAGCACTCAAACATGACAACAAAATCGATGGCAGGGATCCGCTCATGATGCTTGACAAAAGATGAACATTGAGCTACGGCTAATTCATCCAATAACAGGTTCAAACAATCATGTCAAAAGTGCAAACGATAACAGGTTTTAGACTTGGTGAAATTAACACAAGTCTGAAATTCATCATCAGGTAGCAATCTTTAGAGCATGAAAACTACATGCTACAGGAACATATCATGGCAAAGCAAGGCATGGCATGAAGCTACTCAAAGCACTTAACAAAAGTCCCTTAGTGACCTTGAGCCAAAAGGGATCAGAAAATACAATTGCAAGCATGTGAACATGGCAAAGACATAAACAGACTCAGACTTAGTGAAAAACTGGAGCATGCAAAACAGTTAACGAGTAGGCATGTTTACGAGCTCGATGCACTCACTACATAGCATGGCATGACAATATAAGCACCCACCCATCAAGAAGACATGGCATAGGAGCTATACATGGCCAGAACAACAACATAGCATGCACGGATCAATAGCAACATCCTTGGCAAAACCGCTAAACATGTCAACAATCTGCCAGGATTCACTTTATAGCAAAGGTAGAGCTCGATTGACTCAAGCTAGGTTGCTCCATAAATGCAAACAAATACATCCTTACTGATCATCCTCAAAAGAGGCACGGATCACTAGGAAACAACATGAACATATGGCATAACGACAAAATCAGGACAAGGACTTAGTGAAATTCTAAGTCCCTGAAATCAACATTATCGACTACGCTACTTTGCAAGCTTTTGCTGGTCACCACAAATATCACAAAAATACATGGTAAGAACCTCTGTAAAGATGGATGGCATATAACAAAACACATGTAGAGCTCAGGATCATAGCATGCACACATTAATCATGGCAAAAATGACAAAATGTCATTTGCTGAAACAAATCTGACAAAATACTCACATAGCCCTATTCCAACAACATTTCAGGCATCAAGATGAGCTCAAATGAGAATGATGCAATGAGATGAAATGATGTACTCGTTGAGACAAACATTTTCATATGCTACATGCTCAAAACAGAGCCACGGAAGATGAATTATGATGCGATGAAAATGCCCAATAATACTGGAATCTAGGGGACTTAGAGAAATATAACCTCGCGAAAAAAATAAACCAAGCTGGAGGAAGTGGGCCGGCGGGGACGGAGCTGGGCCAGCTTGGCGCTGCGCTGGGCCTTGCTTGAGGAACAGTAGCGGCTGCGGCCCATGCACGCATCCGCGCGCGGGGACGAGCGGGACGGAGAAAGACAGGAGCCCAGCGACGCAGACGAAGGTACAGCGGCGCAGGGGTGGATAATGGCCGGAGATGGGGCCGGGGTGGCCGGATCAGGGCCGGAGCGGCCGGATCTGGTTACCGGCGGGGAGGACGAGGCGGCGGGGAGTCGCGGCGAGCTCCCGTGGCCAGCCATGGCGGGGCGGCGACGGCGCCGTTCTCCGGCGAGGACCTGGAGCTGCGGCGGTGTTCGACTGTGGCGGCGCGAAGCTCCCGAGGTGGCGGGGACGAAGAAGAGGCGCGGCGGGGCGAATCCGGCCAGGGTGCGGGGCGCGGGCTCCCTCCGAGAGCGGCGGCGGCGAGCGGTTGGGCCCAGAAGGCCCGATTCGGGCCGCGCGGGCCGGCGGCGGGGCTGGAGGAGAGAGAAGGTGGCGAGGGTGACGTGGCCGGCGCGGGTTTGTCGCGAACGGCGGCGCGGACATTGTCCGCCGCGGGAGCGGACATGTCCGTTGGCGCGAGAAGGTGGGATCTAGGGTTAGGGGCGAAATGGACCCGGGATTGAAATGGAGGGGTCTATTTATAGAGGTAGAGGGAGCTAGGAAGCTCCAAATGAGGTGCGGTTTGTGGCCACGCGATCGTGATCGAACGACCGAGATGATGGAAGAGGTTTAGGTGGGGTTTGGGCCACTTTGGAGGGGTGTTGGGCTGCAACACACACGAGGCCTTTTCGGCCCCTCGGTTAACCGTTGGAGTATCAAACGAAGTCCAAATGGCACAAAACTTGACAGGCGGTCTACCGGTAGTAAACCAAGGCCGCATGACAAGTCTCGGTCCAATCCGAAAACGTTTAACGCCCGCACATGAAAAGAGGTAGAAAGGGACACCGGATGACATAGGAGCGCCAGATTACAAAACGGACAACGGGGAAAATGGTCGGATGCATGAGATGAACATGTATGCAATTGAAATGCACATGATGACATGATATGAGATGCATGACACGCAAGCAAAGACAAGGCAACAATAGCGAATAACTGGACGACACCTAGCACATCGGTCTCGGGGTGTTACAACACTCCACCACTATGATAGGATCTCGTCCCGAGATCTAGAATGGCACCGGAGGGAAAACGGAAGAGAAAAAGAAGAGGTGAAACTAAGTTGCTTTTTGCCAAATGAGTGAAGCCAAAGAACCTTGAGAGGTTGAACAAAAGAAAGAAAGAAAGCAACGGAGATGAACAAAGTTGAAAGCACTCTGTTAAGAAAGAGGAATATGAAAGAACCGATTCGGGTAAAACGCCGGTTGAAAAGAGATGAAAGACTTGATAAAACGAAAGAGCTTGAGCAAAGGACACGACACTCCGATTAAACAAGATAGAGAAGGAAAAAGACTGATATAATTTGGACAGCACTTCAACTGTAAATGGATGAAGTTGAACATGATCTTGACAAAACGAGATGAGGAGTGAAAAGAGCAACATCAATAGACCTCCAGGAGGAAGAATAGAATAAAGATAATTGAGACAAAAGAATGTAGAAGACAATGCCAACTTCTGCTACAAAAGAGCTTGAAAAGGCATCTTTAGGAGACGGGTCGAGTGGAGTTGTTGGAAAACCAACAACGAAAAGAACAACGTTGTAGTGGACTTATAGAAAACATCTCAAACCTATGAGGTGAAATTCTGCCACTAACGAAAAATAATAGATTGGATTGATATCAACAAGGAGACGAGAAACTTATTTCACCGGGAGGATAAAGAAGAACTTGGGTCAATTATAACCACCATGATAGCAACAATCCTCAGGGAAGGCCTTAGGTGAAATATAACCCAATATAACTCCAATGAAGAGATTGATGGATTTAAAATACCTCATTGTTAACAATATGTGAATCATGAAGCATGAACTCAAATTATCAAGAATGACATAATACCACCTCCGATGATAAGGTAAAAAGAATTGCACTCCGGATTGCAAGATGAAGAATACTTGAGCTCCTTAGAAAAGAATCTCGATGAAAACTTTGAGAAGGAATTAAATCCTTTATGAACCATCATGTAGAGCCTCCATGAAGAACTCCGTTAAACAAAAGAATGATCAAACGGAAGGAAAGAGAAGTTGAAACACAAGGTGAAGCCTTGCGGTCATTTAGATGAATCTTCATGACGAAATAATGCGGAAAAGCTTGGAACTCCGAAAAAGAAAAGATAAAGCATCTCGAACCGAGAATGTGATATGATGAACCACTCCGGAAAGCAGGAATTGAATTTACTCGATGAAACAAGAATAAGAATTATGTTATGCATATCCTTCAACAATTTAATTGCTGACAAGCAACGGATTTGTCATACTACTTATCCTCATAGAAAGATTAAGATAGATATAGCGTCAGACTTGGGAAGGTCTTCGACGATCCACCGGTA
Source organism: Triticum urartu (assembly GCF_003073215.2). NCBI lineage: Eukaryota > Viridiplantae > Streptophyta > Magnoliopsida > Poales > Poaceae > Triticum > Triticum urartu. The sequence continues at coordinate 164,183,453 of NC_053023.1, read as the reverse complement.
GAATTTGGAAAACACGAATGCATTTATATGATAAACGAAGGAAGAAGAAACTTGGAAGAACCACCGTAAGAATTGAACATGAAAGTAGCAAGAGCACAAATTCACCGGGAATAATTGGAAAATGAAAGAAGATACTTGAAGGAATTTAGATACAAGAGAACGAATAAATCACGAGCTGATTAGAGGATATTTGAGCGATGCACCGGTAATATTTGGAGAATGATAGCTGAAAGCTAAGAAAGAATAAATCTGAGATGATGGGCTCTGGATGATCAAATTGAAAATACTCCTAAATTTGCTCCGGATAGGTGAAAAGAATTCTGATAATCAAAAACAATAAAGAGAGGATGGCAAAAGGCTAGAACCATGAATCTTGAGAGAATGGAGCAAGATATGGAGGAAAAATTCTTCTTCGGTCTTCAAATGTTGAGAATGACAACGAGAAACACCACCAAAAATAATTGAGGCACTCCGGAATGACGAATGAAAAAGGTTGAGCCAACGATGAAAATAGTGTGAAAGATCTTTGGAGAAGACATTTGACTGATGATGAATCATTCTTACGTCAAAACTTCGAAAAGAATTTGAGGATAGCTCCAGACAAATAAGAAGAGTCAGGTAAGGTCCTGGAAAAAGACCTGTGGGTTAGGGCCCACTCAAAAGAAACACCGTTGAACCGTTGAACGATTGCTTGAAGAGGATATTGCACCGGTTGAGTTAAATAGCTTGTAACATATAGCATCCTAGAAAGAGCTTGAACGGAAGGAGTGTGGAAACACGAATCTTCCGAGATATCCTTGAGCACTCCAACAATTGAATAGTGAGAAGTGGATGATTAAGAATAGCACCGGCATGAGAAAGCATTGAAATGAGGAAAGGATATGATCAACACTGAAAGCTTGGATTGGTTCCACCGGAAAAGGAATAGAATGGAGAGTGATGAACGAGTAGAACATCTTCAAGAGAATCCCCGGGTAAGAACGTTGAAAGGCAAGAATGAAGAGTCTTCACATCCATATGATGGATATTTGATTAAGACATCTGAGTCCTTGAAGAAAAAGGGTGGGTGGGCGGGAAAACAAAGGCAGCTTGGGATGGATGAAACAAACAACGTTGAGAAAACTGAGATTGAATCTTGCGGATGTTGAGAATGAACGGATCCGCTTGAAGAGAAACACACCGGTTGAAAAAAGATTGACATGACAATCTCGATTATCATGAAGGATTAGTATTCACATCGAAGTATGAGAACACCGTTTAAGAAAGGTATGAACAACTGACTTCGAAGCAACTCGAATTACCACCACTCAAACAAAAACAAAGGTTGGCTTGCAGAATAAGCCGGAACAAACACATGATAGAGATTTCGTTCAAGTTTTCGTGGTGGGCCTACACGGGCTCGATCGTACAGCACATCATGTACAAGGCGAGTGCACATGGTGCACATGACATACGAAGCGTCCCTGAGTCGGCATAGCCAAGGACTCTTTAAGACACAATGAGACCACTGTAAAACCAACCGTGGATAGGCGGACCACTAGACGTCGAACCCCAATTTCATATCACAAATCCGTCAGAAAGATATCCTAAGAGCTACTTGAATTCCCACTTATAAACTCTCGAAATTTTCCGGTTATGCAATCGGATGTTGGGGATAGAGGGGAAGCATAATATCTCACCCAAACTAGCAAATCCTACATCCAGCTGTATCCATCCTTCAACACATAACCAAGAATCTTCGGAAATCATTTACCTCAACCTTCGAAAAGCATCCGTTATACGAGTTATGGCAATACTCCCAAACTCCCGCCCCAGTACTGGGTGGCGTCGAGGTTATCTCACCAACAACTGCATAAAAGAGATTTCCGATGTCGGCGAAACTAAACTCAGGTATTCCAGAACTGCAACGATAAAATTGTGACGACAACACCTCGGAGCTCAACTCCCCGAGACACTGCCACAACCCCTAAATGTCAAGAGGCACCAAGAACAATGTTCTCGTCACAAAACCATCGGAACGATTCCAAGATACCCGCGTGATCCTAAAAAAAATTAGTGAAATTTCAGAAGAGAAGAGTCAAAACTCTACGTCAGGATGCCTCACCAGAGCGACGAAGGGACTGAGGAGTAAAAAGAATTCCTACTCTCCGATATATAATCCTAAATGACTCAAAACATTTTTCTAGACTCAATAACGCCAACGATTCGATCAAGCAGGGGCTCCTAAGGTCGGGGATGGCTCTGATACCAACTTGTAACACCCTCGATGCGGCTATATCTCCCACGTGTCGAAGCACGACTTAGAGGCATAACCGCATTGAAAGCAATGTCGCAAGTGAGGTAATCTTCACCCAACCCATGTAATACATAAGGGAAAGAGATACATAGTTGGCTTACAATCGCCACTTCACACAAATACATGAATAAAGCATTACATCATCCAAATACAATCAAGGTCCAACAACGGAACCAAAATAAAAGAAGACTACCCCGAATGCTACACAGATCCCCTATCGTCCCAACTGGGCTCCACTACTGATCAACTAGAACGAAACAACACAAAGGACAAGATCTTCATTGAGATCCTCCTTGAGCTTGGTTGCGTCATCTGCACGGTTCAACGGCACATGCAAGCTGGTTTTGGAAGTATCTGTGAGTCACGGGGACTCAGCAATTTCACACCCTCGCGATCAAGACTATTTAAGCTTATGGGTAAGGTAAAAGGTATGAGGTGGAGCTACAGCAAGTGACTAGCATATATGGTGGCTAACCTATTCGCAAAAGAGAGCGAGAAGAGAAGGCAAAAGCACGGTCGAACAACTATGATCAAGAAGTGATCGTAGAACAACCTACGTCAAGCATAACTCCAACACCGTGTTCACTTCCCGGACTCCGCCGAGAAGAGACCATCACGGTTACACACGCGGTTGATGTATTTTAATTAAGATCAACTTCAGGTTTTCTACAACCGAACATTAACAAATTCCCATCTGCCCATAACCGCGGGCACGGCTTTCGAAAGTTTGAAACCCTACAGGGGTGTCCCAACTTAGCCCATCACAAGCTCTCACGGTCAACGAAGGATATTCCTTCTAGCGGGAAGACCCGATCAGACTCGGACTCCCGGTTACAAGACATTTCGACAATGGTAAAACAAGACCAGCAAAGCCACCCGAATGTGCCGACAAATCCCGATAGGAGCTACACAAATCTCTTTCTCAGGGCACCCCGGGTTGTCCAAGGTTCCGGTAGGCCAGCCCAGAGTTGCCCCTGGTGGCCACCGGCAGCTGACAGGTTGGACCAACACTCAGAGGAGCATTGGCCCGGGGGTTTAATGAAGATGACCCTTGGGCAGGCCTACCCAAGGGAAAGAAAAGGCTAGGTGGCGAATGGTAAAACCAATGTTGGGCCTTGCTGGAAGAGTTTTATTCAAGGCGAACTGTCAAGGGGTTCCCTTTATAACCCAACCGCGTAAGGAACGCAAAATCCGGGAACATAACACCGATATGACGGAAACTAGGGCGGCAATAGTGGAACACAACACTAGGCATAAGGCCGAGCCTTCCACCCTTTACCAAGTATATAGATGCATTAATTAGATAAGAGATATTGTGATATCCCAACATGGAACAACATCTCCATGTTCCAACAAGGAACAAACTTCAATCTTCACCTGCAACTAACAACGCTATAAGAGGGGTTGAGCAAAGCGGTAACATAGCCAAACAACGGTTTGCTAGGATAAGGTGGGTTAGAGTCTTGGCTTCACAATATGGGAGGCATGATAAGCACGTGGTAGGTATCGCAACATAGGCATAGCAAAAGAGCGAGCAACTAGCAAGCAAAGATAGAAGTGATTTCGAGGGTATGGTCATCTTGCTTGAAATCCCGCAAGGAAGAAGAACAAGTCCATGAAGAAGACAAACAGACGAAGTCAAACGGGTCATCACAAACGCGACGTTAACGGAACCAACCCGAAGAAGCAACACCGGAAATAAGCACACAACATAGTAAACAACCAACACATGAACATGGTATGATATGCGGCATGCGGTATGTGATGCATATGCATGATTTGGAAAGGAATGATTGAACCTGGCCTAAATATGGAAATCCAAGAGTGCCACTGGAAAGGGGAGATGATTTTGGTTGAAATCGATATAAAGATCACCGGAATCGGATGCACGGTTTGGAAATGGCAAGGAAAACATATATGGCACCGGTCTGCGATAATCAGCAAGTGACCAACTAAATGCATCAAGATAAATATGCTACAGCACTCAAACATGGCACCAAAATCCATGGCAGGGATCCACTCATGAAGCTTGACAAAAGATGAACACTGAGCTACGGCTAATTCATCCAATAACAGGTTCAAACAATTATGGCAAAGTGCAAACGATAACAGGTTTCAGACTTTGTGAAATTAACACAAGTCTGGAATTTATCATCAGGTAGCAATCTTTAGAGCATGAAAACTACATGCTACAGGAACATATCATGGAAAAGCAAGGCATAGCATGAAGCTACTCAAAGCACTTAACAAAAGTCCCTTAGTGACCTTGAGCCAAAAGGGATCAGAAAATACAATTGCAAGCATGTGAACATGGCAAAGACATAAACAGACTCAGACTTAGTGAAAAACTGGAGCATGCAAAACAGTTAATGAGTAGGCCTGTTTACGAGCTCGTTGCACTCACTACATAGCATGGCATGACAATATAAGCATCCACCCATCAAGAAGACATGGCATAGGAGCTATACATGGCCAGAACAACAACATAGCATGCACGGATCAATAGCAACATCCTCGGCAAAACCGCTAAACATGTCAACAATCTGCCAGGATTCACTTTATAGCAAAGGTAGAGCTCGATTGACTCAAGCTAGGTTGCTCCATAAATGCAAACAAATACATGGATGGATAGAGCACCACAATGTTAACAAAACATCCTTACTGATCATCCTCGAAAGAGGCACGGATCACTAGGAAACAACATGAACATATGGCATAACAACAAAATCAGGGCAAGGACTTGGTGAAACTCTAAGTCCCTGAAATCAACATTATCGACTACGCTACTTTGCAAGCTTTTGCTAGTCACCACAAATATCACAAAAATACATGGTAAGAACCTCTGTAAAGATGGCATGGCATATAAGAAAACACATGTAGAGCTCAGGATCATAGCATGCACACATTAATCATGGCAAAAATGACAAAATGTCATTTGCTGAAACAGATCTGACAAAATACTCACATAGCCCTATTCCAACAACATTTCGGGCATCAAGATGAGCTCAAATGAGAATGATGCAATGAGATGAAATGATGTACTTGTCGAGACAAACATTTTGATATGCTACACGCTCAAAACGGAGCCACGGAAGATGAATTATGATGCAATGAAAATGCCCAATAATACTGGAATCTGGGGGACTTAGAGAAATATAACCTCGCGAAAAAATAAACCGAGCCGGAGGAAGTGGGCCGGCGGGGACGGAGCTGGGCCGGCTTAGCGCTGCGCTGGGCCTTGCTTGAGGAACAGTAGCGGCTGCGGCCCATGCACGCGTCCGCGCGCGGGGACGTGCGGGACGGAGAACGACGGGAGCCCAGCGACGCAGATGAAGGTATGGCGGCGCATGGGCGGATAATGGCCGGAGACGGAGCCGGGGTGGCCAGATCGGGGCCGGAGCGGTCGGATCTGGTCACCGGAGGGGAGGACAAGGCGGCGGGGAGTCGCGGCAAGCTCCCGTGGCCAACCATGGCGGGGCGGCGACGGCGCCGTTCTCCGGCGAGGACCTGGAGCTGCGGCGGTGTTCGACTGTGGCGGCGCGAAGCTCCCGAGGCGGCGGGGAAGAAGAAGAGGCACGGCGGGGCGAATCCGGCCAGGGCGCGGGACGCGGGCTCCCTCCGAGAGCGGCGGCGGCGAGCGGTTGGGCCCCGCGGGCCCGATCCGGGCCGCGCGGGCCGGCAGCGGGGCTGGAGGAGAGAGAAGGTGGCGAGGGTGACGTGGCCAGCGCGGGTTCGTCGGGAACGGCGGCGCGGACATTATCCGGCGCGGGAGCAGACGTGTTCGTCGGCGCGAGAAGGTGGGATCTAGGGTTAGGGGCGAAATGGACCCAGGATTGAAATGGAGGGGTCTATTTATAGAGGTAGAGGCAGCTAGGAAGCTCCAAATGAGGTGCGGTTTGCGGCCACGCGATCGTGATCGAACGACCGAGATGATGGAAGAGGTTTAGGTGGGTTTTGGGCTACTTTGGAGGGGTGTTGGGCTGCAACACACACGAGGCCTTTTCGGTCCCTCGGTTAACCGTTGGAGTGTCAAACGAAGTCCAAATGGCACGAAACTTGACAAGCGGTCTATCGGTAGTAAACCAAGGCCGCATGAAAAGTCTCGGTCCAATCCGAAAACGTTTAACGCCCGCACACGAAAAGAGGTAGAAAGGGACACCGGATGACATAGGAGCGCCGGATTGCAAAACGGACAACGGGGAATATGCTCGGATGCATGAGATGAACATGTATGCAAATGAAATGCACATGATGACATGATATGAGATGCATGACACGCAAGCAAAGACAAGGCAACAACAGAGAATAACTGGACGACACCTGGCACATCGGTCTCGGGGTGTTACAACACTCCACCACTATGATACGATCTCGTCTCGAGATCTAGAATGGCACCGAGGGAAAACGGAAGAGAAAAAGAAGAGGTGAAACTAAGTTGCTTTTTTGCCAAATGAGTGAAACCAAAGAACCTTGAGAGGTTGAACAAAAGAAAGAAAGAAAGCAACGGAGATGAACAAAGTTGAAAGCACTCCGTTAAGAAAGAGGAATATGAAAGAACCGATTCGGGTAAAACTTCGGTTGAAAAGAGATGAAAGACTTGATAAAATGAAAGAGCTTGAGAAAAGGACACGACACTCCGGTTAAACAAGATAGAGAAGGAAAAAGACTGATATAATTTGGACAGCACTTCGACTGTAAATGAATGAAGTTGAACATGATCTTGAGAAAACGAGATGAGGAGTGAAAAGAGCAACATCAATAGACCTCCAGGAGGAAGAATAGAATAAATATAATTGAGACAAAAGAATGTAGAAGACAATGCCAACTTCTGCTACAAAAGAGCTTGAAAAGGCATCTTTAGGAGACGGGTCAAGCAGAGTTGTCGGAAAACCAACAACGAAAAGAACAACGTTGTAGTGGACTTATAGAAAACATCTCAAACCTATGAGGTGAAATTCTGCCACTAACGAAAAATAATAGATTGGATTGATATCAACAAGGAGACGAGAAACTTATTTCACCGGGAGGATAAAGAAGAACTTGGGTCAATTATAACCACCATGATAGCAGCAATCCTCAGGGAAGGCTTTATGTGAAATATAACCCAATATAACTCCAATGAAGAGATTGATGGATTTAAAATACCTCATTGTTAACAATATGTGAATCATGAAGCATGAACCCAAATTATCAAGAATGACATAATACCACCTCCGATGATAAGGTAAAAAGAATTGCACTCCGGATTGCAAGATGAAGAATACTTGAGCTCCTTAGAAAAGAATCTTGATGAAAACTTCGAGAAGGAAACTAATCCTTTATGAACCATCATGTAGAGCCTCCATGAAGAACTCCGTTAAACAAAAGAATGATCAAACGGAAGGAAAGAGAAGTTGAAAACACAAGGTGAAGCCTTGCGGTGATTTAGATGAATCTTCACGACGATATAATGCGAAAAAGCTTGGAACTCCGAAAAAGAAAAGATAAAGCATCTCGAACCGAGAATGTGATATGATGAACCACTCCGGAAAGCAGGAATTGAATTTACTCGATGAAACAAGAATAAGAATTATGTTATGCATATCCTTCAACAATTTAATTGCTGACAAGCAACGGATTTGGCATGCTACTTATCCTCGTAGAAAGATTAAGATAGATATAGCGTCAGACTTGGGAAAGTCTTCAACGATCCACCGGTAGAATTTGGAAAACACGAATGCATTTATATGATAAACGAAGGAAGAAAAAACTTGGAAGAACCACCGTAATAATTGAACATGAAAGTAGCAAGAGCACAAATTCACCGGGAATAATTGGGAAACGAAAGAAGATACTTGAAGGAATTTATATACAAGAGAACGAATAAATCACGAGCTGATTAGAGGATATTTGAGCGATGCACCAGTAATATTTGGAGAATGATAGCTGAAAGCTAAGAAAGAATAAATCTGAGATGATGGGCTCCGAATGATCAAATTGAAAATACTCCTGAATTTGCTCCGGATAGGTGAAAAGAATTCTGATAATCAAAAACAATAAAGAGAGGATGGCGAAAGGCTAGAACCATGAATCTTGAGAGAATGGAGCAAGATATGGAGGAAAAATTCTTCTTCGGTCTTCAA
>NC_053023.1:164142116-164174035 GCF_003073215.2 Triticum urartu | reverse complement strand
ATTCATGTATTGTGTGATGTGGCGATTGTAAGCCAACTATGTATCCCTTTCCTTTTTTCATTACATGGGTTGTGTGAAGATTACCTCTCTTGCGACATTGCTTACAATGCGGTTATGCCTCTAAGTCATGCTCCGACACGTAGGAGATATAGCCGCATCATGGGCGTTACATGCGGACACCACTCATCGTCACGGACTCTCGTCGGCAAGGTGTTCCGCAGTGGATTCTACTGACCCACGGCACTCAACGACGCAGGTGAGCTGGTGAAGTCCTGCGAAGCTTGCCAGTTCCATGCCAAGCAGATCCATCAGCCAGCACAGGGCCTCCACACTATACCGCTCACATGGTCGTTCACGGTTTGGGGGTTGGATATCTTGGGCCCATTCCCTCGAGCGCCAGGGGGCTACCGCTACCTCTACGTCGCCATCGACAAGTTCACCAAGTGGGCGGAAGTGGAAGCCGTCCGCACAATCCCAGCTGGTTCTGCAGTTAAGTTCATCAAGGGCCTCGTGAGCTGTTTCCGGGTCCCCAACCTCATCATCACCGACAACGGCTCGCAGTTCACCAGTAACCTCTTCAAAACATATTGTGCTAACCTTGGAACGTAGATCTGCTACGCTTCGGTGGCGCACCCCAGGAGCAATGGTCAGGCTGAACGCGCCAATGCGGAGGTCCTGAGAGGCCTCAAGACCCGGACCTTCAAGAAGAAGCTCGAGGCCTGCGGCAGGGGCTGGCACGACGAGCTCCGGTCTGTGTTGTGGTCCATCAGCACCACCGCCACTAAGCCGACTGGCGAGACCCCGTTCTTCCTTGTCTACGGAGCCGAAGCGGTCCTCCCTCATGAGGTCAAGCATCGCTCCGCATGGGTCCTGGCGTTTGATGAAACGCAGCAGGACGCCATGCAGGGGATGGACCTCGTGCTGTGGGAGGAATGTCGCTGCGAAGATGCACTAAGGGCGGCAAGGTACCAGCAGGCACTACGGTGATACCACTGCCGCAACATCCGCTCCAGGATGCTCGAGGCAGGCGACCTCGTCCTGAGGCGGGTCCTCTCTAGGGAAGGATTGCACAAGCTCTAACCCATGTGGGAGGGCCCGTTCAGGGTCTACCTCGCCAGGAAGTGAGGCACCCTGTGAAGCAGCGAGCAAGGCGGCAGTCCACAGAGAAGCGGGCCTTCATCATCCAAGAGACCCGCAAGTTGGAGGCGGCAGGTGCCGTTCGTGAGGTTAGGTACCCCAAATGGCTGGTGAGGGAGTCCTGGATTAGGGGGTGTCCGGATGGCCGGACTATACCTTCAGCCGGACTCCTGGACTATGAAGATACAAGATTGAAGACTTCGTCCCGTGTCCGGAAGGGACTTTCCTTGGCGTGGAAGGCAAGCTTGGCGATACGGATATGTAGATCTCCTACCATTGTAACCGACTCTGTGTAACCCTAGCCCTCTCCAGTGTCTATATAAACCGGAGAGTTTTAGTCCATAGGACGAAAAACAATCATACCATAGGCTAGCTTCTAGGGTTTAGCCTCTATGATCTCGTGGTAGATCTACTCTTGTACTACCCATATCATCAATATTAATCAAGCAGGACGTAGGGTTTTACCTCCATCAAGAGGGCCCGAACCTGGGTAAAACATCGTGTCCCCTGCCTCCTGTTACCATCCGACCTAGACGCACAGTTCGGGACCCCCTACCCGAGATCCAGCGGTTTTGACACCGACATTGGTGCTTTCATTGAGAGTTCCTCTGTGACGTCACTTTTAGGCCTGATTGCTTCTCCGATCATCAACAGCGATGCGATCCAGGGTGAGACTTTTCTTCCCGGACAGATCTTCGTATTCGGCGGCTTTGCACTGCGGGCCAATTCGCTTGGTCATCTGGAGCAGATCGAAAGCTATGCCCCTGGCCATCAGGTCAAATTTGGAAGTTTGAACTACACAGCCGACATCCTCAGAGACTTGATCTTCGACGGATTTGAGCCACAGCCGAGCGTGCAGCACTGTCACGATGGGCATGATTTAGCTATGCCGCCAAACAGTGCCCTGGAGGTCGCACCTGTGTCCGCTCTGACCCCTAGCTCGGAGCCGATCACACCAACCGAGAATGGGTGGTTAGACACCGCCTCGGGGGCTGCAATTTCTATGGTGATCGAGCCGAACACCAACCCTATTCTCTGTGAAGCCCGTGACTCCAAGGAGCCGGACTCCTCTCCAGACTCCGAGCCCTCCGCACCCCGACCGGCCGAACCCGATTGGGCGCCGATCATGGAGTTCACCACCGCGGACATCTTTCAGCACTCGCCCTTCGGCGATATTCTGAAGTCACTAAAGTCTCTCTCTTTGTCAGGAGAGCCCTGGCCGGACTATGGTCGGCAAGGTTGGGATGCGGATGATGAAGAAATTCAAAGCCCACCCACCACCCACTTCGTAGCCACTGTCGATGATTTAACCAACATGCTCGACTTCGACTCCGAAGACATCGACGGTATGGACGCCGATGCAGGAGACGATCAAGAACCAGCGCCTATAGGGCACTAGAAAGCCACCTCCTCGTATGATATATATACATGGTGGACACCCCAAAAGAAGGCAATGGCAATGGAACAGCAGAGGATGACCCCTCCAAGAAGCAGCCTAAGCGCCAGCGTCAGCGGCGCCGCTCTAAATCCCGCCAAAACAAAAACGGTGATTCCGACAGGGGGGATAATAACACCCCGGACAGTGCTGAAGACAACCACCTCCAGCAAGATTCAACACAGGAGGATAGAGAAGCCAGCCCTCATGAGAGAGCGGCAGACAGAGAGGTCGAGGACGATAATTATATGCCTCCCTCCGAAGACGAGGCAAGCCTCGACGACGACGAATTTGTCATGCCAGAGGATCCCGTCGAACAAGAGCGTTTCAAACGCAGGCTTATGGCCACGGTGAGCAGCCTCAAGAAAAAACAGCAACAACTTAGAGCTGATCAAGATTTGCTAGCCGACAGATGGACTGAAGTCCTTGCGGCCGAAGAGTATGAACTCGAACGCCCCTCCAAGAGCTACCCAAAGCGCAGGTTGCTACCCCAATTAGAGGAGGAAGCACCTAAATATATTGGAGGACAAGGCAAGGCAAACAAGATCAATCTACGGATCACGTGGGCGCCCCACGGCACGAGACGGTACTTGTCACGCCGGATATAGTAAATCCGGCCGGGCCGAACACAGTAGACAAATCTCGTTTGAGATGCGTCATGATGTAGCCCAATACAGAGGCGCCGCACACCCACTATGCTTCACAGATGAAGTAATGGATCATCAAATCCCCGAGGGTTTCAAACCTGTGAACATCAAATCATACAATGGCACAACAGATCCTGCGGTATGGATCGAGGACTATCTCCTTTATATCCACATGGCCCGCAGTGATGACCTACACACCATCAAATACCTCCCACTCAAGCTTAAAGGACCAGCCCGGCATTGGCTTAACAGCTTGCCAGCAGAATCAATTGGTTGTTGGGAGGACCTGGAAGCTGCATTCCTCGACAATTTCCAGGGCACTTATGTGCGACCACCAGACACCGATGACCTAAGCCACATAATTCAGTAGCCAGAGGAATTGGCCAGACAATTCTGGACACGGTTCCTAACCAAGAAAAATCAAATCGTCGACTGTCCGGACGCAGAGGCCCTAGCAGCCTTCAAGCATAACATCCGCAACGAGTGGCTTGCATGGCACCTAGGACAGGAAAAGCCAAATCTATGGCAGCCCTCACGACACTTATGACCTGCTTTTGCGCGGAGAAGACAACTGGCTAGCTCACAGCAATAACATGACCAAGAGCCCTAGTAATTCGGATACCAAGGACAGCAGTGGCAGGTCGCGTCGCAACAAGCAAAATCACCGCATTAACGACGACAATGCTGAGGATACGGCAGTTAATGCCAGATTCAAAGGCTCTAAACCCGGTCAGTGGAAAAAGCCATTCAAAAGAAATACTCCGGGCCCGTCCAGTTTGGACCGAATAATCGACCGCTCATGCTAGATACATGGCACCCCCGAAAAACCAGCCAATCACACTAACAGGGATTGTTGGGTGTTCAAGCAGGCAGGCAAGTTAAATGCCGAAAGCAGAGACAAGGGGCTGCATAGTGATGATGAGGAGGAGCCCCGGCCGCTGAACAACAGCGGACAGAAAGGTTTTCCCCCACAAGTGCGGACCGTGAACATGATATACGCAACCCACATCCCCAAGAGGGAGCGGAAGCGTGTGCTAAGGGACGTATACGCGATGGATCCAGTCGCCCCAAAATTCAACCCATGGTCTTCCTGCCCGATCACTTTTGATCGAAGGGACCACCTACTAGCATCCATCACGGCGGATTCGCCGCATTGGTTCTAGACCCAATTATTGACGGATTTCACCTCACTAGAGTCCTTATGGACGGCGACAGCAGCCTGAACCTGCTTTATCAGGATACAGTGCGGAAAATGGGCATCAATCCCTCGAGGATTAAACCCACCAGAATGACCTTTAAAGGCGTCATACCAGGTGTAGAAGCCAACTGTACAGGCTCAGTTACACTTGAAGTGGTCTTTGGATCTCTGGATAATTTCTGAAGCGAGAAGTTAATCTTCGACATAGTCCCGTTCCGCAGTGGCTATCACGCACTGCTCGGGCGAACCGCATTTGCCAAGTTCAATGCGGTGCTGCACTACGCATACCTCAAGCTCAAGATGCCAGGCCCTCGAGGCGTCATCATGGTCAATGGAAACACCGAACGCTCTCTCCGAACGGAGGAGCATACGGCGGCTATCGCAGCGGAAGTACAAAGCAGCCTCTCAAGGCAATTCTCCAGTCCGGCCATTAAACGTCCGGACACCGTCAAGAGCGCCCGGAGTAACCTACAACAAGACCGCCTGGCACGTTCCGAGCAAGCGTAGCAATGCGGCCCCAACCCCAGCCCTCGCGAACTTGCGAAACCAGTGTTGCGCGTACATAACTACGCTCTAGAAATACCACGGGCACAGGGGGAGGGGCACCATCACGGCACGCACTAAACGTGGATTAAACCGCACTAGGGGCTGCCGATTTCTTACTTTTCTCTTATTTTCAGGACTCCATTCTTCGGAAGGCTTGTCCGGCAGTACAATTGCTGCACAAACGATACAACCAGGGAAGCAGAAAGCTACGCCGTGCTACAGAACTCTAAGGTGGTCTCTATAACGAGAAGTATACCTGTTTCGCATAACATTCCGCAGCTCGCCCCTGGAAAGGACATATTTGATAGTCCCATCTTTTGCTTATCCCACTATTTGTATCGTTCTGCTTTGATCGCAGCTTTTTAAATAAACAATGCATAGCTTCCGTCTACTATTGCATTACCTCTTTTTTACGAATATATGTTCACTAATGACATGTTGCACCCGTACACTTTGGTACGGCCAATACGCCAGGGGCTTAAGTACCCCACAACATGGTGTGAGAAGTTCGAACACTTTCACAAGTGCGGCACCCCGAACTTATAGCATTATATGCATCGCCTCCGAATCATGTCTTGGTTCAATAGTTGGGTTTGCCCGGCTCCTATGTTTTGGTACCTTACGTTCCGTTATATCGGCTAAGGTAGCACTAGGAGAACTACTGCGATCGTGCCCCAGTTGAGCTGGGCTAAGCACCTCAATAGAGAAAGCTAAAACTGACCGTCATGATGAGGCGAGAGCTGGTCGTTGTTTGAGAGGTTTTCGAGTCCCTAAAGACTTATGCCGCTTAGAGCGAGGAGTCGGCTTTGTCCGGCCTAGGCGTGGATAGCGCCCCGAACTCGGTCTTCCGAACACTAGGGGCTTCGATGAAATTTAAAATTATAGAATTCTATGGCTAAGTGAGAGTGTTCAAGCATTATAGTCCGATTGCCTTGTTCGTTGTGTTGAGCGCCTCCCTCGAAGGACCCAAGAATGGGAAAAAGAGCGCTCATGTTTATCCCGAACACCCCGGCACTCGTGCCATGGGGGCAGAAGCCGACGACTCATCATCTCCCAAATTTGATAAACGGCCGCACAGAAGGTAATATTTTAAATTCAAAAAGCATTGCTTAGCGCACATGAACAAGTTTTCAGCGCACAGGACAAAACGAGCGAGTTCACTAAAAAATTACATTCATGGAACATTCATCCGCCACAAGGCGGGCACCCTTCAAAACGCCCTCATAATACATCTTGGGCATGCGATGCTCCTTGCCCGGCGGTGGCCCGTCCTTCACAAGCTTCTCAGCATCCAGCTTGCCCCAGTGCACCTTCGCACGGGCAAGTGCCCTACGGGCACCCTCAATGCATACGGAGCGCTTGATGACTTCAAGCCTTGGACAGGCCTCCACCAGCCGCCTCACCAGCCCGAAGTAGCTCCCAGGCATGGCCTCTCCAGGCCACAGCTGGACTATGAGGCCCTTCATGGCCTGTTCGGCCACCTTATGGAGCTCGACCAGCTTTTCAGCTGGTCGCTTAAGGGCACCGGGTGTTCGGCCTCAGCATACTGAGACCAGAACACCTTCTCCGTCAAGCTTCCCTCCTCGGCTCGGTAGAAGGCGGCGGCATCCGACACGCTACGGGGCAAGTCTGCGAATGCTCCTGGAGAGCTCCGGATTCGGGTAAGTGACAAGTAATTCACTTTTACGTGCTTGCTTTGCATAAAGAATGCCTTACCCGCCGCTATCTTTTTATTACCTCAACCTCCTGGAGGGCCTTCTGGGCTTCGGCCTAGGCAGACTTGGCATTTTCAATGGCCGCCGCGAGCTTAGACTCTCGCGTCTTCGAGTCAAGCTCCAAACTCTCATGTTTTTTCATGAGAGCCTAGAGCTCTTGCCGCACCTCGCCAACATGCGTCTCATGCTTCTCCCGCTCGGTGCGCTCCGTGGCCGCCCTCTTTTTGGCCACGGACAGCGCTTGCTTAAGGGTCACCACCTTAGTTGTGGCCCCTACAATAGCCGCGTTAATCCTGTCACTTTTTGCAATTGCACCTTTCACATATTTCAATAAGGTATTTCTTACCTTCCTTCTCCTCGAGCTGCTGCTTGGCTAGGCCGAGCTCTTGCTCGGACCGCTCGAGGTTCTGCTTCAGCGTATCCACCTCCGCGGTCAGTGCGGCAGAGGCCAGCAGTGAAGACTGCATGCGCATATTGACTTGATTATGTTAGACTCCTGCGATTATTAGATCCTCTATTCGGCTTTTCTTTCCGAACGCCGAACAGAGCATGAGGGGCTACTGTCTATGCGGTAATATTTTTACATATTCTTTACTTACCTCAAAGCCTGTTAGAAGGCTGGCACAGGCTTCAGTCAGTCCGCTCTTGGCAGACTGAACCTTCTAGATCACCACACTCATAATAGTGTGGTGCTCCTCGTCGATGGAGGCACCGTTAAGCGTCTCCAGCAAATTGTCCGGTGCCTCTGGTTGGACGGAGGTCACCGGCTCGGTAGGCTTGCTCCTCTTGGAAGGAGGCTGTCTACCGGAGTCCGGAACCGTTGAAGGTTCTGGCGCGGTGTCCGGCTCAAGGCCGGACTTGGAGCCCTTGGGGGTTTTATCCCCTTTATACCTAGAGTCCGGGAGGTTGCCTTGCGGCGCCTCCAGGACCACCTCCTCCTGGCTTGGAACCTGTTGGGATGCCACCTTGGTGCCGTCCGTAGGGTGGGGGGAGGAAGCCGTCGGAAGCGAATTCACATCCGACGAGTCCAGGCAGCCACTCGACGACTTGTCGAGCCCGGCCTTTGGCGGACTGCAAAATCATGCTCAACGTAAGGAAAAGCTGTGCAATGGGGGAATACTATGAATCACTCTGGTATCCAGATACTTACAATTTCGCCATGGGCTTGGCCCTGTGCGGCCACTCCTGTTCGCCGTCGGCGGCGTTGGTGGAGTAGTTCGGAGGAGGGGTCTTCCCCCTCTTGGACCCTTCGGCCTCCCCGGTTGGGGTGGCCTTCCTTTTCTTGCCTCCCCCTGCTGGGGGGGGACGTCTCTTCTTCCTCCTCCTTGTCTTCAGGGGAGGAGCGCGCCTTGGAGTCGTCGGATGGTGAATCCAACACCTCCTGGCGCCGGGCACTCTTTCGAGTCCTCGTGGCCTTCTTCTTGGCCTTCTTCTCCGGCACCACATAAGGTGTCGGAACCAGCAGCTTCGCCAAGCGAGCGTCCACTGGGCCTTCGGGCAAAGGAGCCAGATAGTTGATCTGTCCGGACGTCTCCTGCCAATCCTGTCAAAGGTAAGGGAACTTAGATCCCGCATGGAGTCAAACTATGAAAAAGTCATACCCTGTAAAAGGTGAAAACAGCTTACCGCATGAGCGTGACGCTGCGTGCTGAATCCGCGATCCTCGATAGTGGATGCGGGGGCCTCGGTGCCCTTGAAAAGCACCTTCCAGGCATCTTCGTACGTCGTGTCGAAGAGCCTGCTTAGAATTCGGTGCCGCGCCAGGTCGAACTCCCACAGGTTGAAAGCCCGTTGTTGACACTGGAGGATCCGACGGATGAGCATAACCTGGACTACGTTGACAAGTTTGAGATTCCTGTCCACCAGGGTTTGGACGCATGTTTGGAGTCCGGTCAGCTCTCCTTTTTTACCCCACGACAGGCCCGTCTCTTTCCAGGAGGCGAGCCGCGTAGGGGGTCCAGATCGGAACTCGGGGGCTGCAACCCATTCAAGGTCGCGCGGCTCGGTGATGTAAAACCACCCCGACTGCCACCCCTTTAGGGACTCCACGAAGGAGCCCTCGGGCCATAGGACGTTGGGCATCTTGCCCACCATGGCGCATCCGCACTCTGCCTGAGTGCCGCACACCACCTTCGGCTTGACATTGAAAGTCTTGAGCCATAGGCCAAAATGGGGGAAGATGCAGAAGAAAGGCTCGCACACGACGATAAACGCCGAGATATTGAGGACAAAGTTCGGGGCCAAATCGTGGAAATCCAGGCCATAGTAGAACATGAGCCCCGGACAAATGGGTGGAGAGGGAAGCCCAGTCCGCGGAGGAAATGGGGGAGGAACACCACCCTCTCATGGGGCCTGGGGGTGGGGATGAGCTGCCCCTCTTCGGGAAGCCGGTGCGCAATGTCATTAGACAAGTATCCGGCCTTCCTCGGTTTTTTGATGTGTCCCTCCATGACGGAGGAGACCATCCACTTGCCTCCCGCTCCGGACATGGCTGGAGAAGGTTGAGGTGGGGTGTGCGGACTTGGGCGCAGGATCTCGAGTACGCGGAAATGGATAGGCAAAGGAGGAAGAAGGCATGGATGAAAAGGTGGATCCTTATCCCCTTATATGGGCGGACGCGACTATGCGTCCCCACCAGCCTGGTAAACTCGCTTATCTTCCAAGCGCCGTAGTCAATGACGCGGTTGGGTTACCCACACCCGTATTGATGAGAATCCCGGAATAAGGGGACACGATCTCTTCTTTAACAAGACGTGCCAAGGAAACCGCCTCGCTAAACGCGCTGAGGTGGGACAATAAAATGATTCGAATAAAGACTTGGCCGTGGTGTGATGTCACGCTACGGAATACGTCAGCAGATTAGATTTGTGTAAATATTATTCTCTCTATGGCAATATGTGGAAACTTATTTTGCAGAATCGGACACTACCTTTGTGTTCAAAATCTTCTATGAAGTACTTGGAGGAGGAACCCGCCTTGCAATGCCGAAGACAATCTGTGCGCCGGACTCGTCGTCATTGAAGCCTGGTTTAGGGGCTACTGAGGGAGTCCTGGATTAGGGGGGTGTCCGGATGGCCGGACTATACCTTCGGCCGGACTCCTGGACTATGAAGATACAAGATTGAAGACTTCGTCTCGTGTCCGGAAGGGACTTTCCTTGGTGTGGAAGGCAAGCTTGGCGATACGGATATGTAGATCTCCTACCATTGTAACCAACTCTGTGTAACCCTAGCCCTCTCCGGTGTCTATATAAACCGGAGAGTTTTAGTCTGTATGACGAAAAACAATCATACCATAGGCTAGCTTCTAGGGTTTAGCCTCTCTGATCTCGTGGTAGATCTACTCTTGTACTACCCATATCATCAATATTAATCAAGCAGGACGTAGGGTTTTACCTCCATCAAGAGGGCCCGAACCTGGGTAAAACATCGTGTCCCCTGCCTCCTGTTACCATCCGACCTAGACGCACAGTTCGGGACCCCCTACCCGAGATCCGCCGGTTTTGACACCGACAGCTGGCGAACCCAGTCGTGGTGCCAAAGAAAGGCTGGAAGGAGCGAATGTGTGTCGACTTCACCAACATCAACAAGGCGTTCCCTCAAGATCGGTTCCTTCTCCCGCGAATCGACCAGATCGTCGACTCCACCGCTGAGTGCAACCTACTGTGCTTCTTGGATGCGTTCTCAGGGTATCACCAAATCAAGATGGCGGTGGAATATGTAGAAAAGACAGCCTGCCTAACCACTAGCGGGGTGTACTGCTACACCTGTATGCCCTTCGGACTGCGCAACGCGGGTGCGACCTTTCAGCGGCAGATGCACATCGCTTAAGGGTGGCAGCTTGGGAGGAACATGGAGGCCTACGTCGATGACATTGTGGTGAAGTCTCGGGAGGCGAGAACCTTGATCCGAGACCTGGAGGAGACCTTCGAAAGCCTGCGCCAGGTGAACTTGCGGCTTAACCCGGAAAAGTGTGTGTTCCGTGTCGCTTCCGGCAAGCTGCTGGGATTCCTCGTGTCACATAGAGGGATCGAGGCGAACCCGGAGAAGATCAAGGCCATTGAGGGCATGAGCCCGCCGCAGACCCTCAAGGAAATGCAGAAGTTGGCTGGTCGGGTGAATGCATTGGGGCGCTTCATCTCCAAGCTGGGATAGCACGCCTTACCCTTTTTCAAGCTGATGAAGAAGAAGGACCCGTTCGTGTGGACTTTGGAGGCCGACCAAGCCTTCCAAGACCTCAAGAGATACCTGACCAGCCCACCGGTATAGGTTCCGCCCCGACCTCTCGAGCCTCTAGTACTTTATATTTCCGCCACCCCATACTCCGCCAGCGCTGCGCTAGTGGCGGTTCGGGAGGAGCACCGGGCCAAGAGTATGTCGCGCCAAGCTACGTCGCCAGCCAAGATGATGCAAGATTAGGAAGGCGTAGCAAGAGCCATAGCGGCAGCAACAGAAGACCAAGCTCGGCAGGATGACACCATAGAGATTCCCGCAAGAGACCAGGCGCCAGGGGTCCCCCCACCTCAGGAGGCACCCAGCTTGCACAAGACGCGAGCCTCACCAACACGCCGGTCCTCATCTAGCACCCGGTGTATTTCATCAGCATGGTGTTAAGAAACGCAAGGGCACGATACCCCATGCTCCAGAAGCTCCTGCTCGCACTCTTGGTGGCCTCCCGCAAGTTGCGGCACTACTTCCAGGGACACCCTATCAAGGTCGTCTCGGCTAACCATTAGAGAGGGTGCTTAGGAGCCCCAACTCCGTTAGAAGGGTCGCTGAGTGGAACATCGAGCTGCAGGCGTTCCAGTTGGAGTTTAGCACCACCAGGGTCATCAAGGGAGTAACGATCGTTGATTTTGTGGCGGAATGGACAGATGCCCCGGCACTTGAAGTGGGCGAGGAGCGGTCTACCTTACCAGGAAGTGAGGCGCCTGACGGATGGGTCATGTACTTTGATGGTGCCTTCGCGCACCAGGGTGCGGGGGCTGGAGCAGTACTCATCTCGCCCACACAGGACAAGCTCTACTACGCTGTGCAGGTCTGTTTTCTCCAGGGAGAGAAGGTCTCCAATAACATTGCAGAATGCGAAGGCCTCATAGTTGGCTTGAAGGCCGCGGCAGCTCTACGGGTGAAGTGCCTCACCGTTAGGGGAGACTCACAGCTCCTCGTCAACTTCTCCAACAAAGTGTATGAGCCAAAGGACGAGCACATGGAGGCGTACCTCGCAGAAGTACGTAAGATGGAAAAGCAGTCCTGTCGGATTTCGGGTTCCGGCAGACCCTTGAGGTTCAAACACTGGGGTGCGCGTGGAGCTTTCGTCTCCTACCTACCTACACCCCTCCGCCTTGCTAGGATCTAAACTAAGGAAAGAACAACACAAGAGACACAGGGTTTATACTGGTTCGGGCCACCGTTGTGGTGTAATACCCTACTCCAGTGTGTGGTGTGGTGGATTGCCTCCTGGGCTGATGATGATGAACAATACAAGGAAGAACAGCCTCGCGAGGGTCTGTTCTTGGCTGGGGCGATGAACTGCTGGGAGGAGCTCAGTCGCCCTTCTCTCTCGCTCTCTCTCTCTCTCTCTCTCTCTCTCTCTCTCTCTCTTTATTTTTGCCCTCGGTCCTCTCTCCCCTGTCTAGCGGGTGGCCGGTCCTATTTATAGGGGCCCTGGTCCTCTTCCCAAATATCGAGCGGGAAGGGAGCCAACAATGGCGGGCTAATTTGAAGGGGGGCAGCTAGTACTAGCTATCCTGACAAAAGTAGTCTTCGCCTGCGCAGAGCTCTGGTGATGACGCCGTCTTGGGCTCCATAGTGACCTCCGTCTCGTAGTCCTCTTGGTCTTGGTCTCGTTTCACCGAAATGGCAACCTTTGCCTGATGCCTCGGTACTCCGCGGCTGCGCTTGCCCCCCTTGCACCAACGAGGGAAGGAGGACACTGCGCGGGCTGGCACCCGCCTGGCGCCCTCGGTCGTCATGGCTTGCGTCACGGGCACCTCGTGAGGTACCCCGCCTTGATCTCTCCGCCTCCTCGTGAGCCAGCCTGACGAGGCCGTGCCTGAGGAAGCTCCGCGTCGTCCGCCCCGCGAGGCTTGGCCCCTCGCGAAGGTCTTGGGTTTGTGTTGGTGAAGATGGGCCGCGCTGGGCCCCCTTTTGAGCCACGCCGCAGGCCGCAGGCAGGCAAGTCTGGGGACCCCCGTTCCCAGAATGCCGACAGTAGCCCCCGGGCCCAAGGCGCGCTCGGACTTGGCCGTGCAGGGAGGCGGAAGGGCAAGAGCGAAGCGCCGCGGGCCCTAACAGTCTGCGGCCTTGGGCGCCGCGTGGCGGTTGATTGGACGTGGGCGCCTTAGCAACCGCGCGAGTTGATTAAGGAGCGGCACCCACCTAGGCTTTGCTCCTTGCTTTCCCCGGTTGCTTGTCAGATCCCCTTTCTTGCGCCTCTCCTTCCTTCCTCCAATTTCCAGATCCTCTCCGACCGTGTGACCTAGGAAGCCATGGCGCCTCGCCAGCCCCCGGCCGTAGCTTGGTACTCGTCCCTCCTGGACCCGCCGAACGTGTCGGAGGCGAGCCTTGCCCGGTTGCGTTGGATGGCGACGGCGAGGGGCGTCAACGGGGCGAAGATGTTTGAAGCCGGCTCCGCCACCCCTGAGGGTCAAGGGAGCACCTTCTATCCGCTCTTCGTAAGTGCCATTGCTGCTGGCCTGGTGCCTCCCTTCTCCGAGTTCTTCTTCTCTGTCCTCCGCCACTATAAGATGCAAGCCTTGCATCTCCACCCCAACTCCGTCCTTCTCTTGGAAATCTTCGCCTATTACTGCGAGGCTCACGTAGGGGTGCAGCCCTCAGTGGCCTTGCTGCGCCACTACTTCTACCTCCGGACCTCTCACGGTACTGCTTCCGCGTGCGCGAGCTTCGTCGCGTACGGTGGCGCCATTGCCATTTCGAACCCCGGGAAAAGGATTGAGGGCTTCAGGAGCAAGTGGGTCTTGGTGGATGCTGGGCGCATCCACCCTCGGCTGATCTTGCCAACGGAGCAGCCCACGTGCTCCAGCAATTGGGGTCGAGCGGAGCTCATGGACCCCCGCGCGATGTTGGAGAAGATGGACGCGGATCTGAGGCCGGCCAATACGGCGGTGGCGAAGCTGACGGCGCATCGCTGCTGAGGGAATTCCTAGAGCACCAGCTGGCTCCGCTTCGGCAGTACTCACTTCCGATGTGGAGGCCCCGTCCGAGCCCCGCGGCCTTAGCCGACGGTGATCTGGCTGCTGTCCTCCAATCTCTGGTCGGGGGCGATGTGGCGAGGTCGGCAGGCGCTCCTACGCCCTTGTTCCTTCGCGACGACTGGGAGGGGGTAGTGGAGCCCATGCCCGTCTTCAACGGGGATGGGCCCGAGCCCATGGAAACTCCCAAGGAACCGGTGGACGTGCCCTTCGATGACTCCAGTGAAGAGGAGGAAGGAGGGGAGCGGGGAAAAGGGCCTGACTCCCAGGCGACTGATGGAGAGTCGAGGGCTCCCCTCCCCCGTCGCAGGTCCCACGTTCTCCGCCTCTCTCCGAGTGACGACGACGAGGATGACGATGAAGACGATGACAAGCAGGACGGCAGGAGCTCACCCCCGATCCCGAAGAAGGACAGGACCGGGCTGATCTCCCGAGGGTCTGCCCCGGCCCCAGGGCGGACCGCAGATGCACTTTCCGCCTCCAAGCTTCCCGAGGTTGACCCTTCTAGCCGGCTTTCAGGCTTCAAATTTGGCCGGAGGCCGCTTGAGCTCGCTGGCGACGACCCGTAAGCATTCGATTCCTGTCTTTATCTCTTGCTCTGCTGCTGAGGCTTGACATCCGCATCTCTTGGATAGGCTGGCGCCCGCAGCAAAGAAGCCGAAGGGGGCTCCCGAGGTTCCATTCGTGAGAGCTCCTGCCCGCGAAGGAGGGTGACCGCGATGCACAGGCTTCTCCTGCCCGGTCGTCCTCGTGAAGCCTGGTTAAGCCGGCTAGGGCGAGCTCAGCCCCCACGGCCCAAGTGGCTCCCGAGGTGCTCTCGCCTGCCGCCACCACCACAGCTGTCGGGGCGCGGCAGACTCCGCCTCAGGATGTTGCGGCCGTGTTGCCGCCTTCTCCTCCTACTCCACCGGCTGCTGTCTCTCCGACCCCTTCTGCCATTCTGGATCGTGCTATTGCTGAGCTGGACCGACTGCGGCAGGATCTTCTTGGCGCCGACCCCCGCTTGGTGGCCGGGCGCTTGGAGCTGGCTTCAGGATGGGTTCGCTCCAACGCTTCGATTCGGGCGGCGCTGGTCCAGGCCTCGATGGCATGCGACGAGGAGAAGCAGGCCATCCTTGAGGCGAAGGCTGCTCGTGACGCAGCCCTGGGGGAGGTGGTCGACGTCCGTGGACGTTGCAAGGCGCTGGAGGGCGAACTGCAAGATTTGCGGGACCAGCTCGCGAACGAGGTCCGCCTTCGCCAAGAGCAGGAACAAGGCATGAAGGCTCGCGAGGCGGCTCTCGAGGAGAGGGAGGTCAAGCTCAAGAAACGCCGTGACCGCCTAGGCGCACTGGAGCAGAAGTTGGGGGCGAGGAAGGCCAAGCTGGAGGACGAGGCCCTGGTTCTTGCCGAGGACCGCGTGGCCTTCACGGAGATGGAGGAGAAGGCTCACTCCTCACTAAGGATGCTTTATGACAGCGGCCTGGAGAGCCCGCTGGCTGGCGCCGAGGACGGCCCCGCCAAGCTGCTTCCCTTCCTGGTTCGCGCTCTTCAAGATGTCTCCCTTGGCCTTGGCCCCACGGCCGAGGCCGAGGCGCGTGTCCTATCTTCTGCAGCACTAACGCGGGTCCTCACCCACATCTACCTTCGCGATCCCAGTGTCGACCTCGATAGCCTGCTGGAGCCAGTAAGCGGCGAGCGTGCCGCTGCCGCTTCCGAGGCCGTGAAGGGTCGCGCGGAGGTTCTGCTGGGGAAGTTCCGGGCCTTCAGCACCAAGCCGAGGCAAGGCGTTGCCGACCCCGCTGCTCCATGAGGCGAAGCCACTCCGCGCTGCTCCACCATCGACAAGTGGCTCCGATGTGGCTCCTGTCCTGCTTTTAATTCCTGCACATGTATCGTGCCTCGAGGAGGCATTTAAACTTGTGTTTGGTATCGAGATAACAGTGTGGACTGTAATATTTGCTTTTGAATTCCTTGAATTTACGCTTTTCCTTCCTACTTGCTTATGTTCTACGCCGGCAGAGCCCGGCCCCGCGCATACCTCACCCAGCATTAGCCCCGACCGGAACCCAGGATGGGACCAAAGGAGTGAGGGGCTACGTGACAAGTTAGGCTCCTGAGTCGCGATGCTCGGGAGTCCCCCTTGGCGCATGAACAACAAGTAGGGAGGTGTGATGCGGGTGGATCTACCGTTCTACGTCTGTAGAGCCCGGCCGCGCGCGTGCCTCACCCAGCGCTGGTCCCGACCGGAAACCAGGACGGGGCCACAGAGTGAGGGGCTACGTGACCAGTTAGGCTCCTGAGTCGCGATGCTCAGGAGTCCCCCTTGACTCTCAAACGGCCTTCGTACCTTGGCTCCGCTCGGGGAGAGACGCGCGACGAACCAGGCCCCGGGGGACCTGGCTGGGCGGCGTGCGTCTGGGTGTGACCCAGGCGCAGCCCCCGTGCCCAGCCCCCTCGCGCGGCACTCCTGAGGGGAGGCGTTACGATGAGTCTAGACACTGAGCTCTGGGCTCCCTGAGGTTGATGCGGCCCGGGGGCCACCCTCATTTGTTTATCACCAGCGCGGAGCATAGTGCTACCGTATGTGTACGGGCATAGCCGCTCCTCGGCAGTGTCGTCAGCCAGCGCGGAGCATGGTGCTTCCACTCGTACATGGGAGGGGGGGCCCCTCTAGGAGGAGCCCCCGGGGCGTGTACAGCCCCGCCCTGACACGTGGCTGGCATGGTAGGGCCTGGCGAGGTGTATCTGGGCACCCGTGAGCCAGCGCGGGACTCACGGGGCCCTACCTCTAGGCGGGTTGCGCCTGGCACTGGGCCTTATCTTGTGATGTGTTCCTGCAAATTTGGTTAGATGTCGGCACTCTATGTCCTCGGGTCCCGGCCCTCGAGCTAGTCTCAGCTGTCGCTGGTATGCCAGGTCGCGATGCCATGGACAAGGCCAGAGGGTGAGGGCTGGAGAGCCAGTAAGAGCCCTGAGTCGCGATGCTCAGGTACCCCCCCTTTAACGTGCAAGTGGTCGGCATGGAGAAGAAGAGGTGCCATGGACCGGCGTCAAATCATCAAGCATGGTGGGTCTAATGCATAATCGGAAATAAACACAAATGGGATACATGCCACTGGGCCTGGCCCGAGCGGCTTGGGGATCATGCAGCCTGAGGGGCGCCCCCAACAAGGTAAGCTAACAACATGGAATAAAAAAAGGGATACACGCCGCAGGGACGGACCCACGCGGCCTGGGAATAATGCAGCCCTGGCGGGGCGCTCCCAGCTGGAAGTAAAACTAGAAAGGTGTTACCCGATGATGTTGAGGATGAAGGAGCGTTGATGTAGCTGGCTCGGTGGGCTGCGGGAGCCGATCCTCACGAGCCCCCAGGCCCAGGGGCCTCGGGAGGCTCCGGAGGTGCTGGCGGCTCCTCGCGGGCCATCTCCATCCCTGCCAGGGCAGCGGAATGCCTGGCCTCTCGTGCCTCCGTGATGCCCCTCATGAGGCGCTGGTACGCGTCAGCTGCGCTCGGTAGGCCATAAGGCATGCGAACGTAGCTGTGGGGTGGGCCTCCGCAGCGCCCCACTCGCGAGGGCCAGAGGCGCTCCAGAGAGGCGACTCGGTTGAGCCCTGGTATGTCGATGCAGACGCGCAGCCCACCATCCTCGCCTGGATGGGGAGCCACTGCTGGTAGGCGGCGGCCGCCTTTCCTGACTCTTGACTCATGTAGCTCCTGAGTGACCTTGCTGATGAACTCCTGAGGGTCTGGATCTCCTTGCCTTGCTCCTTCTTGAGGGAAACGTGCTTCGAAACATGCCTCCATGTGGTGCCCAAGCGCCTCCCTCGTGACCCTAGCTAGGTCGGTGGCCCTCCAGGGGAGAGCCCCCGAGCCCTGCCTGAGGAGGGCGCTGGGCGCGCTTTCCTATGCGATGGAAGGAGGTTCCCCCTGGGCAGGCGCGGGCCCAGAGGGGCCTGCCTCCTGAGTGGTCGGGTCGGACGATGTCTTCTTCTTCTTAGGGGCGGTCTCGGGAGGCCTCCTACTTCCACGATCCGGGTCTTCCAGTGACGCGGCCTAAAAGGCTCGTTCCAGGGAACACACCGCGTCCTTCTCTTCACAGGGCACCGTGATGACTCTGCCACTTCCTGGCATCTTGAGGACGTTGTAGCCGTGGTGAGTTACGGCCATGAACTTGGCCAGCACTGGGTACCCAATGATGGCGTTGTACGGCAGGCGAATCTGAGCGACGTCGAAGTCGATGAGCTCGGTGCGGTAGTTGTCGCGTGCCACGAAGGTGATAGGGAGGCGGACCTGCCCAATCGGGACCGTGGAGCCGTCGGTGATACCGGAGAAAGGCTTGGTTGGCTGAAGTTGGCTGTAGGGCACTTGGAGGTTGTTGAATGTTTCCACGGACAGGACGTTGAGCCCTGCCGCGCCATCGATGAGGGTCTTGGTGACCACCACGTTGCTGATGATTGGGAAACAAAGCATAGGGAGGACTCCGGCTGTAGCTGCACAATTGAGCTGATCTACCGAGCTGAACGTGTTGGTGCACGCCGACCACCTGAGAGGGCATGTGGCTTCGAGCCTGGGGAGGACTGCGTTCACTTCGCGGGCGAACTGCTTGAAGATGCGCTGAGAGGCTGGGGCTTGTGCCCCGCCCAAGATGCAGGCGATCGCGCGCGGCTCCTGGAAGCCCCCAGCCCCCTCGTCCTGGTGGCGGTCTTCGTTCTTGGCTGTGGCGGCAGCGGTGGGAGGCCTGCGTTGCCTTGCGGGCGATCCTCGCGAGGCTGATCCCTCCAGCCTCCCTCGCGAGGCGGGTCTTGCCAGCGATCCTCGCGAGGTTGGTCGCGCCACCCTTGGCGTGGGCCACGGTCTTCCCAGTGTCCTGCGTTCCTTCCTCCTCCTCGGCCGTAGCCCCGGTCACTGCGGTCAGGGCAACGGCCGATCCTTCCTTCTCGCACGGCTCGGAGCTCTTGACATTCGTTGGTGTTGTGGGTGTGGAGGTCGTGGTACACACAGTACCGGCCGCCCTTGGAAGGTTCGGGCTGATCTGATAGAGGCTAAGGTGTCCCGATGTTTCGATGAGATGGTGGCTATCGTTTTCTGTGGGAGTCGACCTTGATGATCTGACTACGAACGTGCAAGACGTCGCGCCTTAGCAATCGCTAAACCAACTTCCGAGGGTTATTGACCACGCCGGAGCACGATAAACCTGACCACGAGGGTCTGTTTCCTGCGAGCAAACGAAGAACAAGCAAGAAACTGAGATTGCAATCGGGATATTGCGAATATAAGATGAAAGCTTTATTGATCAAGGTGGGGTTCTGTGACGTCTTGGTCTGGTCGTTGGACACAAACGAAGTACGCGAAGTTGCAGCTATGGCGAACTTTTAATCTAAACAAAACCCAAGGAAAAAGCTACTAGATGGATCTACTTATATAGGAGCAAGGGGTGGCGGCCAAGGAGGTGGGAGGACGTCCCAAGGCAGGCTAAAACTAACCCTAGGTCGTACAAGGCTCATGGGCCCAAGTGGAGGTGATGCAACACCTTTGGGCTTATAGTTTGACTCGGATTCTGCTGCAACGTCAGATTGTTTCGTCCGTAACTCAACGCTCCGGACGAATTTGAAGGTGAATCCAATTGGGTTGGAAAGAGAACGAAATCTAGTTTCCAACAAAAAAAGAATCACCCAATTCGGAGTCCGTATGAAAAAGTTGTTGCCGTTTTGAGTCAGGTATGTCTGTGCAGTCCGAATCTAAATCCAGAACGTGAGAGACTTGGACTCTATCTTCTCTTGGCCCAAAAGTGACGTGAGAGGACTTTTTGAACACAACATAAACTTCTCCTTTTCCTTATCTTCATATGTGGATTGTACAAATGTCCCATACACCTGCAATTAGACAAAACACAAAAGTGTGTGAAGTATTATTTTTCTGAATAACATAAATAGATTATTGAATAGTTTGCATTAGAAATCACCTGACAAATATGCATGTATGCAATATTTTTGGTCGTATCCAAGGTAGTCATGTCCTCATCATCCTCCCCTTTTTGAAAACAAAGCCGTCCTCGGCGTTTCTTAATCTGAAATGTGGCTAACAAAAGAGACAAGGTGTGCATGTTGTATATGTATATGTCATCTAGTTTAACTTCCCTTGATTTTTGCACATATGACACATGTATACATGAGTAACTTTCATAGTTCATAAAAACTAAAGCCAAAAAATTATCACAAGAAGTAGAAGGCATGAAAATATTAGAACTCAGTTTGCACATATAAGTGAAGCTCTTATTCATTTCAAAAGATTCGCAATGTTCATCATTAAACCTTCCCAACTTTGGTGAATAAACCTTACTTGCATCAAATTTACATGCTACAACATGCTTAAATAAGAAAACATGCAATAAGTCATTGGACACAGAATCATCACCAAGATTGGAGGCCATATCAAAATGATTAAACATTAGTTCTTTTGCATCAACAGTTAATTCAATGGGTGCACTCAAAATTGTTGATATTTCAGTTGTTTGATCACATGACGCATTCATGATAGTAACAAGAGTCTCTAAAATAGGTGGTGTGCTCAAATCAACAGGTAACTCAACACATGATGCATTCAAGTTAACTAGGCATGCTTCATTCTCATGTGAAGTTATATCATCAATACATTTACTGTTACCTCGCAGAGATGTAGCTGATGTAGGTACGGACGTTGACAATGTACCATACTCTTGAGATGATATCGCGCTCACAATCCAAGGTGGGGCTGCTCTAGTAGGTGCAATAGTGGAGTAACCAACCGGCGGTGGTGAGCATGAACTGGAATAGTAGTTGTTGTAGTCACCCAATGCATCCTCCTGTATCTGTCTCTCAAAGGTACAAGCACGGACATACATACCAGTAATGCAACGAGGAATATACTGAAATCTTGCCTGAATATCATGGTTCAAACCACCAAAAAATCTATTCATTGTATCATCCTCAGATTCTTCTATGTCACAATGATGCATATAAGATTTGAACTCTTGGTAGTAAGCATGAACAGTGTTACTGCCTTGTTTTAATTGCTCCAATTTGCGACGCAATTCACGACGATAGTAAGGAGGAAAAAATTGTTGTCTCATTACAGCTTTCAAAACTTTCCAAGTTGTGGGTTGGTTATCAATGTTTTTCTTACAATGTACACTCCACCAAACAGAAGCAAAACCAGTAAATGCTCTAATGGTAGCTCGTACTCTCTCAAGTTCAGAAAAATCATGGTGACTACAAACTTGTTCTACTTCAAGCTCCCAAGCTAGATAAATAGCAGGATTAAATCTACCCTCAAATGATGGTAAAGAGATAACCTGACCATATGCTTGTGTGTGTTGTCCCAACTCTCGTGATGGTGAAGATGTGTCCGTCGTCCAAGAACTTCTATCTTCAGAACCTGCATGATTAGTAGAAACAAGAAACAAAATTCAAGAATAATGTTCCTATGAACTACTAGGGTGTGGTGGTAAAGCGCTCACAGTAAAGCAAATATCAATATCTTACAAGTTCTTACCAAGCAGCAGGTGGTGACAGGCAACCAACGGTGTCAAATAACTCTGAAGATTGTGTAAAGCGATTGCCAGGGGAATGTACATATACACGGTGTAGAAGTATGTGGAGCTGGGTTGGCTATATATAGTAGCAAAAGATTAGCAATAATCAATTCAGAGATGCAATGTTGAATAAACGCTCAACGACGGTACTGTGCTGGTCCTAGGCTAGACCGAACTAGAGACGCGAGCCTAGAACACTAATGAGGTCACGTCGTAGCACAACTAGCATCAATGAAGGATACTAAGTAGCTCTGGACAGCAAGATATAAGTGAAGATCACAACGGCAGTAAAGATAATGATGTGAAACAACAGCCAAGCAGGATATATCAACAACTTTGTCTCCAACTTTCCTCTGAAAAAAGTATGTAACGCCCTCGATGCGGCTTATAGCTCCACGTGTCGAGGCACGACTTAGAGACATAACCGCATTTGAAGCAATGGTCGCAAGTTAGGAAATCATCACAAACAATCCCATGTAATACATAATAAAGGGGAGATAACATAAGTTTTGGCTTACACTCGCCACGTGTCAACATCAAGTATAAATAACATCCATCATTTCAAATCACTCATGGCCCGACTACGGTGCCAAAGTAAGAAAAGACCCCCAACATATGCGACAAGGCTGAATTCGATAACCCCAACTAGGCACCACACTGATCATCGGGAAGGAAACATAATAACGCTGAGAGTCCTCGTCGAACTCCCACTTGAGCTCGTACTCGTCACCTGGAGCGGAATCACCTGGACCTGCACCTGGAATTATATAATCTGTGAGCCACAAGGACTCAGCAATCTCGCACCCTCGCGATCAAAACTATTTAAGCTTGTAGGAAGGATAAGGCAAGTATATGTGGAGCTGCAGCAAGCGACTAGCATATGTGGTGGCTAACTTATTCGCAAAGGAGAGCGAGAAGAGGAGGCAAGCACGAGCGAGAAACTAGAGGGAACGCAAGCATTACTCCAACACCGTGTCCACTTCCCGGACTCCGCCGAGAAGAGGCCATCACGGCAACACACTCAGTTGATTCATTTTAATTAATTAAGGTTTAAGTTATCTACAACCGGACATTAACAAATTCCCATCTGCCCATAACCGCGGGCACAGCTTTCGAAAGTTCAATCCCTGCAGGGGAGTCCCAACTTAGCCCATGACAAGCTCTCACGGTCAACGAAGGATAAGACCTCCACCCGAGACACACCGATCAGACTCGGTAACCCGGTACAACAAGACAATTCGACAGGTTAAAACAAGACCAGCAACACCGCCCGAATGTGCCGACAAATCCCGATAGGAGCTGCACATATCTCTTTCTCAGGGCACACTCAGATGAGACTAGCTACGAGTAAAACCAACCCTCAAGTTTCCCCGAGGTGGCCCCGCAGGCAGCTCAGTTCGGACCAACACTCAGAGGGAGCACTGGCCCGTGGGGGGCTAAAATACGATGACCTTTGAGTCTGCAGAACCCAAGGGAAAGAAAAGGCTAGGTGGCAAATGGTAAAACCAAGGTTGGGCATTGCTGGAAAAGCTTCAATCAAGGCGAAATATCAAGGGGTTCCCATAATAACCCAACCGCGTAAGGAACGCATAACCCGGGAACATAACACCGATATGACGGAAACTAGGGCGGCAAGAGTGGAACAAAACACTAGGCGAGAGGCCGAGCCTTCCACCCTTTACCAAGTATATAGATGCATTAAGATAACATAGCAATATAGTGATATCCCAACAAGCAAATAAAAGATGTTCCAATAGGAACGGCTCCAATCTTCACCTGCAACTAGCAACGCTATAAGAGGGGGGCTGAGCAAAGCGGTAACATAGCCAATCAACGGTTTGCTAGGACAATGGTGGGTTAGAGGTTCAATCATGCAATTGGGAGGCTGACAAGCAAAAGGTAGGCATCGTAGCATTGGCATAGCAAGAGCGAGCAAACTAGCATAGCAAAGATAGTAGTGATTTCGAGGGTATGATCATCTTGCCTGCACAGTTGTCAAAGCTGACTGGATCCTCACAAGCAAACTCAACGGGCTCCTCGGTAGCGAACTCGTCTCCCGGCTCTACCCAACAAGACAAACGAGCAACAAGGATACAATCATCCACGTGCAAGACCAAGCAATATGATGAAATGATGATATGCTATGCGGGATGCGATGCGGGATGCAAAATGCAAGATATGACAGGAAATGCATGAACCTGGCCTCAACTTGGAATTCCAAGGGTGCCACTGGATAGAGGGGATGAAATCGCTTGAAAACGATATAAAGATCATTGGAATCGGAGTTACGGTTTGGAAATGGCAAGCGTTTTAAGATATGACACCGGTCTGCGTTTTACAGCAAGTAGGCATCTAAACGCAACGAAATGAACATGCTACAGCCACCAAACATGAAAACAAAATACATGTTCGTGATGTACACAAGATGCTTAACAAAACACTAGCACTGAGCCATAGTCAAATTCATCCATTAAGAGGTTCAAACAAGCATGGCAAAAATGAATAAGCAAAACAGATTCCAGACTGTGAAATTAACACTAGCCTGAAATTTCAGATCACGATGCTCTCTTCGGAGCAGCAAAACAACATGATACAAAACCTGAGCATGACAAGTAAGAACATGGCATGGAGCTACTCAACAAGCTTAACAAAACACCCAAAGTGACCTGGGGCCAAAAGGGTTCACAAAATACCCTACCGAGCTCACGAACATAGCTCGAACACAATCAGTTTTCAGACTTAGTGAAAACTGAGACATGCTGAAATTATAACTCACGAAGGCATGTAAACGAGCTCGATGCACTCACTACGGTGCAAGTCATGGCAAGGCAAGCATATATCCAGAAAGAAGACACAATATGCTAGCTACACATGGGAAGAACAAAGGCATAGCATGCATGGAACACTAACGGTGGCATCGGCAAAATCGCAAACAAGTTGACGATCTGCCCAGATTAACAACGAAGCAAAAGTTGAGCTTGATTGAGTCAACCTAGAGCACTCCACATATGCAAACAAATACATGGATGGATAGAGCATAACATAAATATCAAAACTCCCTTACTGATCATCCTCAAAAGAGGCACGGATCACTAGGAAACAAGCTGGACATATAGCATCACGAACTAAAATGTCCCAGACTTAGTGAAAATCACTAAGTCCCTGAAATCAGCAATCTCAGGTACCTCTCTTCGCAAGCTTGCACAAGACAACACACACATCCTAAAAATGCATGGGTGGCACCTCTGGAAAGAAGACAAAATTCTTAACAATTCATCCCAAAGGGGCACAGGCATATCACGCACGAATTAAACATGGCAAAAATGACAAAAGTGCATGATGAACTAACGGATCTGCAATTTAACTCACGAAGCCTCCTTCTAACAGCATTTTGGGCAACAAGATGACCTCAAATGCAAATGATGCAATGGAATGAAATGATGTACATGTCGAGACGAAGATTTTGATATATCATACGCCCAAAACGGAGCTACGGTTGCGGAGATACAAGCAGTTAAAGATTGCTCGAAAATTAGGGTTTCGGGAGGACAAAGTCAACCGAAATATCCCAGATCCAGATCTGGATCGGGCACGGATACCGAGGCGGCGGCGGTACTGTTCACCGGCGACGACGGGGAAGGAGGCAGCGGCCGGCGACGAGGGGACCGGAGGGCGGGGCGGCGGCGGCGGTCGGCGGCGCCGGCGGGGGCGGCGTCCCGCGGTGCGGGGGCGAGGAGAGGCGGCGGCGGGGCGGCGCCGGAGAGGCGGGGCGATGGCGGCGGCGAGCTCCGGCGCCCGGGGCCGGAGAAGACGAGCGGCGCGCGGGCGCGAGCTCTCTGGCCCGGCGAGGCGCGGGGAGGGCCCGCCTCGGGCCAACGGGCCGGCGGCGGCGGTGGATCTGGGACGCCACGTGGCGGCCAACCACTGGTGCGGGGGCGGCGGCGCGATCTGTCCGGCCGGGTCGGACGTGTCCGGCTCGGCTCGGGGATTTTTTTTAGGGTTCGGAGGTAGGGGAAGATCCGGAAAACGGGGGGGTTTAAATAGGCATAAGTGGAGCTAGGAGAGTCCAAATGAGGTGCGGTTTTCGCCCACGCGATCGTGATCGAACGCTCTAGGACATGGATCAGAGTTTGGTGGGTTTTGGGCCAAATTTGAGGGGTGTTGGGCTGCAACACACACGAGGCCTTTTCGGTCCCTCGGTTAACCGTTGGAGTATCAAACAAAGTCCAAATGATACGAAACTTGACAGGCGGTCTACCGGTAGTAAACCAAGGCCGCATGGCAAGTCTCGGTCCAATCCGGAAATGTTTAATCCCCACACACGAAAGAAAGCTAGAAATGGCCACCGGAGGAGAACGAAGCGCCGGAATGCAAAACGGACAACGGGGAAAATGCTCGAATGCATGAGATGTACATGTATGCAAATGCAATGCACGAGATGACATGATAAGAGATGCACGGAAAAGAAAACAACACACGGAGACAAAGACCCGAACCCGAGAAATAAATATAACTTAGCGCCGGAGACGGCAAGAATTGGATACAAATATGGAAAGTTACATCCGGGGTGTTACAACACTCCACCACTACGAAAAGATCTCGTCCCGAGATCTAGGACTGAAAGAACTCCGGGTACTCAGAACGGAGGTGATCCTCGCGTTCCCAGGTAGCTTCACGGTCGGAATGGTGAGACCACTTGACTTTGAGAAATTTGATTGACTTGTTGCGAGTCTTGCGTTCAGTCTCTTCAAGAATAGCAACTGGGTGCTCACGATAGGAGAGATCTTCTTGGAGCTCAATGTCCTCGAAGTTGACGGTGCGGTCAGGAGTCTTGAAGCACTTTCGGAGTTGGGAGACATGGAACACATCATGAACATTGGCAAAGTTTGAAGGAAGCTCAAGCTGATAGGCGAGGTCGCCTCTCTTGCTGACAATCTTGAAAGGTCCCACGTATCTAGGGGCAAGCTTCCCTTTGATACCGAAACGACGAGTACCTTTCATAGGAGAGACGCGGAGGTAAACATGATCTCCGATCTCGAAAGCCAAATCACGGTGCTTACTATCATAGTAGCTCTTCTGGCGGGATTGGGCTGCTTTGAGGTTATCACGAATGACTTTGCACATTTCTTCTGCTTCTGTGATTAAGTCATTACCCAGCAGCTGACGTTCACCGGTTTCAGACCAGTTGAGAGGGGTACGGCACTTCCTGCCATACAGAATTTCAAAGGGGGCCTTGCCCGAACTTGCTTGAAAACTGTTGTTATAGGAGAATTCAGCATAAGGAAGACAATCCTCCCACTTCATGCCGAAGGAGATCACACAAGCCCTGAGCATATCTTCAAGAATCTGGTTGACACGCTCGACTTGACCGCTCGTTTGAGGATGGAAAGCTGTGCTGAAGCGGATGTTGGTACCCATGGCCTTCTGAAAAGAATCCCAAAACTTCGAGG
Source organism: Triticum urartu (assembly GCF_003073215.2). NCBI lineage: Eukaryota > Viridiplantae > Streptophyta > Magnoliopsida > Poales > Poaceae > Triticum > Triticum urartu. The sequence continues at coordinate 164,147,141 of NC_053023.1, read as the reverse complement.
TAAAGATACTGCCACGGTCTGAAGAGATCACTTGAGGAATACCATGCAGAGAGACAATGCGAGAGGTATAGAGTTCCGCCAATTGAGCTGCAGTGATCGACTCTTTGATAGGCAGAAAATGAGCCACTTTGGTGATCTTGTCGATGACAACAAATATAGCATCATTGCCACGCTTGGACTTTGGAAACCCAGTCACGAAGTCCATTTCCATGTGGTCAAACTTCCATTCTGGAATGCCAAGAGGTTGGAGGAGACCAGCTGGCCTTTGGTGTTCTGCCTTCACTCTTCTGCAGACATCACATTCATTCACGAATTGAGCGATCTCGCGCTTCATTCGAGTCCACCAATAAGCTTGCTTGAGATCCTGATACATCTTCGTACTACCAGGGTGGATGGAGAGGAGAGAGTTGTGAGCCTCGTTCATGATCACTTTACGAAGTTCACCTTTGGGCACAACAATACGATCCTCGAAGAAGAGAGTGTCCTTGTCATCAAGTCGGTAGCACTTGTACTTGGACTGACTCTTGGCAATCCCAATCTTCACCTTTTTCGCCATAGCGTCAAGAAGCTGTGCTTGGCGAATCTGGTCTTCTAAGGTAGGAGAGACTTGAAGGTTGGCGAGGAAACCTTGAGGAACAACTTGCAGATTCAGTTTGCGGAAAGCTTCACAAAGCTCGGGTTGATAAGGCTTGAGAATCAGACTGTTGCAATAGGCCTTTCTGCTCAAAGCGTCAGCAATCACATTGGCCTTGCCTGGAGTATACTCAATACTCGGATTATACTCTTGAATCATTTCGACCCATCGAGTTTGCCTTAGGTTGAGATTAGGCTGAGTGAAGATGTACTTGAGACTCTTGTGATCAGTGAAAATGTCCACTTTTCTTCCCAATAGAAGATGTCTCCAAGTCAAAAGAGCATGCACAACTGCCGCCAACTCGAGATCATGAGTGGGGTAGTTCTTCTCATTAGGCTTCAACTGGCGAGAGGTATAAGCAACAACTTTCTTCTCTTGCATCAATACTGCGCTAAGACCTTGGAGAGAGGCATCACAAAAGACCTCGTACGGCTTGGATACATCAGGTGAGGTCAGAACTGGAGCGGTGATCAACTTCTCTTTCAAAGTGTTGAAAGCCATATCACACTCCGGAGACCAAACGTACTTGACGTGCTTCTGAAGAAGATTTGAGAGAGGCTTGGCGATCTTGGAAAAGTTTTCGACGAATCTTCTGCAATAGCTTGCGAGACCGAGGAAACTGCGGAGTTGCTTCACGTTCTGAGGAGGTTCCCAATTCACAATTGCGGACACCTTCTCAGGATTCACGGAAATGCCCTTGGCAGAGATGATATGGCCAAGATAAAGAACCTCATCGAGCCAAAATTCACACTTGGAGAACTTGGCATAGAACTGATATTCCCTGAGCTTATCGAGAACCAAACGCAAATGCTTGGCATGATCTTCCTTGTTCTTCGAGAAAACCAGAATGTCATCGAGATAGACCAAAACGAAGTCATTGGTGTAGGCGTTGAAGATGAAGTTCATCATGCGAGAGAACGTCGGAGGAGCGTTGGCGAGGCCAAAAGACATGACAGTGTATTCATATGAACCAAAGCTTGTTCTGAATGCTGTCTTGGGAATATCTTCTTCACGAATGCGAATCTGGTGATAACCCATACGGAGATCAAGCTTGGAGAATACTTGAGCACCCTTGAGTTGTTCGAACAGCTCATTGATGTTGGGAAGTGGGTATTTGTTCTTGATGGTCTTCTTGTTCACTGGACGGTAATCAACACAAAGTCGACTCGATCCATCCTTCTTCTTCACAAAAAGAACACCACAACCCCACGGAGAAGTACTAGGCCGGATGAGACCCAATCTTTCTTGCTCATCGAGTTGTTTCTTCAACTCCTTCAACTCTTCGGGGCCGAGCTTGTAGGGACGTTTGCACACAGGTTCCGTACCGGGCTCAAGTTCAATAACAAATTCAACCGGCCGGTTTGGAGGCATCCCTGGGAGTTCTTCTGGAAAAACGTCTTGATACTCACAAACAACCGGAATCTGCGAAATAGCATCCAGTTCACCCTTCTCATTGAGAGAAAACAGACGGATGGTATTATCCCGAGCGGCAAAGACAATTACTTCCTCAGACGAATGAGTCAATTGAATCTGCCTGGCTGCACAATCAAGCTGAGCCTTGTGCTTAGAAAGCCAATCCATTCCGAGAATAAGATCAATATCAGAGTTGCCAAGAACCATTGGAGAAGCAAGAAACTTGAAATCACCCATCAAGATAGAAATATCCGGCACCTCCATACTGGAACTCAGTCGCTTAGCTGGAGAGACGACTTGCATAGCTCTAGGTAATGCCTTAGTGCTAAAATTGTTCTCCGATGCAAATGGAAATGACATGAAGGAATGCGATGCACCAGAGTCAAAAAGAACTTTTGCAGGAATATCATTAACAGGAAGGTTACCCATGATCACATCTGACGAGTCCTCTGCCTGGGCTGCATTCATCAAATTGACCTTGGCGTGCTTAGGGATATGCTTGACCACAGCTGTACTTGCCGATCTCACAGGAGGAGGAGGAGGAAGACGCCTCTGGTTGAAACACTTGTTGGCATAGTGACCCTTCTGTTGGCACTTGTTGCACGTGACCTCTGAAAGCGGACGGTGATACGGAGCACTCGGTCTTGGAGCTTGAGACGAAGACTTGTTCTGAAAGCCTGGGTTGGGTGGGTGGGAAGAACCACTGCCACCTTTGCTCTTCTGCTGATAAGGCTGACGGAACGGAGGAGGAGGAAGCCAATACTTCTGCTGCTTGGCCACTTGAGTAGAGGAAGAAGGAGTAACATCTCTGACTCGCTTCCTGGAAGCATCACACCTCAACTGAGCAGCCTCTTGCTTCAGTGCCATGTTGTAGAACTCATCGTATCTCAACGGCTCAAAGAGGACAAGAGCGAGCTGAATTTCTTCACGAAGACCACCCCTGAACTGATAGATCATGCTCTTCTCATCAGGAACATCCTGCTTGGCAAAACGGGCAAGCTTCTGGAACAACTTGTTGTAGTCATAGACAGACAAAGAGCCTTGCTTCAGATTGCGGAATTCCTCACGCTTGCTTTCAACCACGCTCTGCGGAATGTGATGAGCGCGGAAATCTTGACGGAAATCATCCCAAGTGATAACACGTCCACCTCTGGAATCCTTGTACTGCTGGAACCACTCTGCAGCCTGATCTTTGAGTTGGAAGGAAGCGAATTTCACAAAGTCCTCAGGCCTGACGTTACTGCACTCGAAATGCTTACACAGATCCACAAGCCAATCGTCAGCATCGGTTGCCTCAACACAATTGCTGAAAGTCTTTGGCCCGTTAGCAAGGAACTGGTTGAGTGTAGCAAAGTGACCCTGGTTGCTGCCTTGATTCCCTTGACTGCCTTGATTGCGCTCTTGGAGAATTTGCATGATCAGCTGAGTGTTTGCATTGGTTGCGGCCATCACAGCTTGCCATGCCTCTTGAGGAGGTGGAGGCGGTGGCGGATCAGGATTCGGAGTCGTGCGCGTTGGAGGAGCCATCCTGAAGAGGTTGACCAACATTAGCACATGACAGATAAATATTGAAGCTGAATCCAACGGAATGAAAAATTGCAACATATAATCTTCACATCCGAACAAAATGAACGAATGCATTTCTCTTGAAGTGGTCACATATTCCTAAACTGCGAAGCCACGAAGAATCAGGTAGAAGGGGTATAACAACGAGGAATGGAATCAACATATGACGTCGGAGCAACTCGAATGCCACAACTGAAAATAAAACCAAGGGTTGGCTTGCGGAATAAGCCGGAACAAATACATGATAGAAATTTCGTCCGAAGTTTTCGTGGTGGGACCTACACGGGCTCGATCGTACAGCACCATCATGTACAAGGCAGTGCACATGACATACGAAGCGTCCCCGAGTCAGCATAGCCAAGGACTCTTTAAGACACAACGAGACCACTGTAAGATCGACCGTGAATAGGCGAACCACTAGACGTCGAACCCCAATTTCATATCATACATCTGTCGGAAAGATATCCTAAGGCTACTTGAATTCCCACCTATGAAATTCCTGAAATTTTCCCGGTTATGCAATCAGGTGTTGGGGATACAGGGGAAGCATAATATCTCACCCAAGCTAGCAAATCCTACATCCAGCTGTATCCATCCTTCAACACATAACCAAGAAATCTTCGGAAACCATCTATCTCAACCTTCGAAAAGCATCCGTTATACAAGTTATGGCGATACTCCCGAACTCCCGCCCAAGTACTGGGTGGCGTCGAGGTTATCTCACCAACGAACTGCATAAAAGAGATTTTTGATGTCGCGCACAAATCTCAAGTATACCAGAATTGCAACGATAAAATTGTGACGACAACACCTCGGCTCAACTCCCCGGGACACTGCCACAACCCCTAAAGACAGGAGGCACCAAGAACAATGTTCTCGTCACAAAACCATCGGAACAAAACCAAGATACTCGCATGATCCTAAAAAAATTTTTAGTGAAATTTGAGAAGAGAAGAGTCAAAACTCTACGTCAGGATGCCTTACCAGAGCGATGAGGAGACTGGGAAGTAAAAAGAATTCCTAACTCTCCGATATATAATTCCTAAGTGACTCAAAACATTTTTCTAGACACAACTCGGCTGCTAAGACGATCAAGCAATGGGGCTCCTAAGGTCGGGGAAGGCTCTAATTACCAACTTGTAACGCCCTCGATGCGGCTACAGCTCCCACGTGTCGAGGCACGACTTAGAGACATAACCGCATTGAAAGCAATGTCGCAAGTTAGGAAATCATCACAAACATCCCATGTAATACATAATAAAGGGGAGATACATAGTTGGCTTACACTCGCCATGTCACATCAAAGTACATAAATAACATCCATCATTCAAATCACTCATGGCCCGACTACGGTGCCAAAGTAGAAAAGACCCCCAACATGCGACAAGGCCCTGAATCGATAACCCCAACTA